>NC_142471.1:55126060-55429090 GCF_049115385.1 Moschus berezovskii | reverse complement strand
GGCTGCACACAGTTGCCCTTGCCCCAGCTTATCGTTCTAGCATCAGTGTGAGCTCCTTCCCCCAAGCTCACCATTTTGTAGCTATACCAGGATAATTATTCAATCTACATGCTTTATAATCCTCCCCCTGTGCATTTGCTCAACCTGGATTTCTCTTTCCTTTTTGTTCAGTATAGCAAGATACTAGTTATCCTTCCAGGTCAAATGTTTTGGGGGCTTTGTGTGTTTTCCTTTTACTTCTCTCCCACTGTTCATCAGGTTAACTTTCCCTCACCTCAAGCACACCACAAATACATTTACCTTGTTGTGGGTTTAACTGTGATCCCCCAAAATCCTAACTTTCAGTGCCTTGGGATGATGACCTTGTTTGAAATAGGGGTCTTTATAGAGGTAATCAAGCTGAAGGGAAATCCTTAGGGTGGGCTCTAATCCAATATGACTGGTTTCCTTATAAAAAAGGAAAATTTAAACACAGAGACAGACTTGAATAGAAGGAAGATTATGTGAAGAAAGGGGTGGGAGGAGGATGTCACTTGAAGGCAGAGGGCTAAAGTGATGTGTCGAGAAGCCAAGGACTGCCAAAGATTTCCAGCACACCCCCAGAAGCAGGGAGAGAGGCATGGAACAGAGTCTCCCTTACAGCTCTCAAAGGAGCCAACCCTGCCAATGCCTTGATTTTGGTCTACCAGCCTCCAAGACTGTGAGACAATAAGTTGCCCAATTTATGGTACTTTGTTATGGCAGCCCAAGGAGACTAATCCCCACCTCCATCAAAGAAGGTGGACTTGGTTTTCAGTCGGTCTCTTTGAGGTCAGGGACTATACCCTATTTGACTTTGGATCCTCAGGCCTCTTACAGCATCTGACAGGTAAAAGTAACACTTCAGAAATCTACAAGGGCTTCCTTGGTGGTCCAGTGGTTAAGAATCTGCCTTCCAATGAAAGGACACAGGTTCAAACCCTGGTCTGGAAAGTAAGATCCCACATGCCACAACTAAGAGTTGCAGCAGCCAAAAATAAATAAATGTTTTTTAAAAATCAAAATTGTTAAAAGATAAGAAAAAAAAAAGAATCTACAGTCTAGAACTGCAGGCCGCAAACCACAGCTCATGGGTCAAATCCAGCCTGCTGCCTGTTTTGGTAAATAAAGTTTTATTGGAACACAACCATGCTCGTTCGTTGATGTTTTGTCTAAAGCTGATTTCACACTATAACCGCAGAGTTGAGCAGTTGTAACAGAGACCATACAGTCCACAAAGCCTAAAATATTTACTCTCTGGCTTTTCCCCAAAAAGTTTCTTGACCCCTAGTCTAGAAGAAAGGAAACATAAATGAAAATAGTAAGGGGATAAAGTAAATGCTAGAATAAGGCACAGATTGTACAGAAAAGAAAATGATGGATGGACTCGAAGTCTTCATAAACAAGGTGACATTTAAAATGTGAGAGAGATTTTACTCAGAAAAGGCAAAAAACTTAATTTATTCACTCTACTGTGCTGCCTGGACTGATCATTTTTGCACTGGTAGTTGCATTGTGGTTAAGGGTTAGGGTTGGATTTGGAGCTAGTCTGGGGGAAATTGTGATAGATTCTATTCTCTACACATTGAGCTTGACTTGCCAAGAGGAGGTTTACCATTCATCCATTTAAATTTATTTTTCAAAGAAATAAATTCCTCTTTGAATTGGTAACATTAAAAAAAAACAACACAGGTATGAAACCAACCACTGGACACTTCTAAACAGTTTAGTTCAGAGACACCGATTTCAGTCCAACTCAATATGATAAAGATGAAGTCATCATTGGCAGAAAGACAATCACTCAGAAAAAGAATGGGACATGAGGGGGGAAAAGTGATTGCACATGAAATTCAGGGGAACTTTGGAACATAAGCGCCAGGCAAAAGGAGAAAGAGATCCTAAAGGATTTGAGAAGAAGCAAAACGGGAAGCACAAGGGAAGTTGTGTCCCTAAGGTCCAGGGAAGGGAGGACTCAGCAGTGTTAAATGCTACCCAAGGCCAGAAGGACCAATCCATCCAATTTAGCAACTAACAGGATACATGGACAGTGGCAGTCACTTCAATTGCTCATCACTGGCCCAAATTATCTTCACAGTGAATCACAAAGATGAGCACACTTCAGTTGTTGTCAAGAGAGAAAAGGGACTTTTCTGGTGATCCAGTGTTTAAGACTTCACCTTCCAACGCAAGGGGGTTCAGGTTTGATCCTTGGTTTGGGAGCTAAAATCTCACATGCCTCAGGGCCAAAAAAAAAAAAAACGTTAAAACCAGCAGCAATATTGTAAGAAATTCAATACTGACTGTAAAAACTGGTCCACATCAAAAAAAAAAAGAATGTTGAGAAAAGGAAAGAAGAAGTAAAAGAGTTGAGAAAATTATAGACATTGAAGTAGGCTGAAATTATTCCTTCATAAAATCTAAATGTTGCTATCTCTCTATATAGATTTTACCCTTTATTTAAATTCAACAGGACTGAAAGTTGATCAGGTGCCTAGTATCCATTCCTTTAGTCAGCCCAGTCAATGTAACAATGACTTAAACATGGCAACAGTTATTAAAGTAATCATCACAGCTACAAATGATTCCACCTGCTCCATGCTGGGTGCTGTGCTAGTTACTCTACAAGGACAACCTCATTTGATCTCCACCAAAACCCTATGAGGTGAATATATAGTAGAGTCTTGTAGTTGAGGATATTGGGGCTTAGAAAGGTCACACCACTATATACCATTCTGAGAAAAAGCAGATGGCATGGGAGAGGGAAGAGGATTGAAGCTCATATTTATTGAGTGCTTAGTCCGTGGAACTATTTTATTAAGAATTTTGTATATTTTTACTCCTTTAAGCTTTATAATAACCTATGTGGAAGAGCAGATGGTAAGGTAATGAACTTGGAGAGGTTCAATACAGTGCCACAGGACAAAACTGAGTGAAAGCTTCTTGATTTACAAAGGAATCCTTCAGAATTCAGAAATAAATTATTTATTGAGCTATTTGAAGGTAAGAACGGTCTAAGTCAATGTTAAAATAAGATAAAATAACTACAAGTGACTTCTAGTACATTTCTGAAGGGCCTCTCTAATGATAAAGGGTAATAGAACCCCAGCTCCTGCAGCCCCACACCCAGAAGAGGGAAATGACCCAAAAAGGCTGTAGTGGCAGCTCCTCCTCCTTGAAATAAGGGGTGGAGTCTCATGACCCTAAAGTTCCTTCCAACATTAAAAGTCAGTGTTTCCAAGCACATGATAGCATCTGACAAGAAGGGGGTATTAGTCAATGTTTATTAAACAGGCAATTCAACTGAGTCTAAGGAAGACCCTAGTAAACTATTTTTGGAAACCCTTTCAATTATCAAAAATTCCTTCCCTGTTTTGAAGGACTTTATTCTACAAGGTTTTCACTCACTGCTTTTTTCAGTTCTCAGTGCAGCACAAAATTGCTTGTCTACGCCTTATCTCTGCCTTCATTCAATTGTTCATTCCACAAACAAACAAAATAATCCTTCTCTGAAACGTAGGTGGTACATTTTAGTCAACACATAGATGATCTTGAAATAATTGAGTCTGCTTAAAAACAAAACCTGCTGCTTAAGAAAAATCAATGTTCATAGTCCCTTATGGAAGACAAGGAAATAGGTTACTTGTTTATTAACCATGGTTCTGATTAAGGATTTAGGTTCTGCATTTTTGACTATGGTGAAATAAAGCCCTATGCTCTGTTGGAACGTAACTCACTGCTTCTGGAAAGTAACCTTGCAATTCTTATCAAGAGCTTTGAAAGTGAAAGTTTTAGTTGCTCAATTGTGTCCAGCTCTTTGCCACCCTGTGGACTGTAGCCCACAAGGCTCCTCTGTCCATGGCATTACCCAGGCAAAAATACAGGAGTGGGTTGCCATTCCCTTCTCCAGGGGATCTTCCTCACCCAGGGACTGAATCCCAGCCTCTTGCACTGCAGGCAGATTCTTTACCACCTGAGCCACCAGGACCTTTTAATTGCAGGATTCTCCTTCCAAGGGAATAAATTTAGGAAAATCACCAGAAAAGCAGGCTGAGTGAATAGTACAGTGTACTGCTTAATCTCTGGGTACACAGTGCTTGTGTTGGAATGCTCACCAGTTATGGAACTTTAGATGAGCTCCTGAACTTCTGCAAAATGAAGATGATAATGGTCTCTGCATTATGGAGTCCTTACAAGAATTAAATGAGGTATAAATTATAGCCTCCTTTACACATATATTCTCATTTATTCCTCATAAAATCACCACAAGGAAGGCAAAAAAAAACAGTTGGCCTCACCTGGTCAGTAAAAAGCACGCAAAGTAAATATGTTCTTCTTTTTATTACCTTGTAAGGAGATCAATCCTGGGTGTTCATTGGAAGGCTGATGCTAAAGCTGAAACTCCAATACTTTGGCCACCTCATGTAACAAGTTGACTCACTGGAAAAGAGTCTGATGCTGGGAGGGATTGGGGGTGGGAAGAGAAGGGGACAACGGAGAATGAGATGGCTGGATGGCATCACCGACTCTGTGGACATGAGTTTGAGTGAACTCCAGGAGTTGGTGATGGACAGGGAGGCCTGGCGTGCTGTGATTCATGGGGTCGCGGAGAGTTGGACACGACTGAGCGACTGAACTGAACTGAACATTATAAAGACTCAAAGATGTTCATCACAATATTATTTACTAGAGTGAAAATTTAACATTCAGCAGTAAGAGAATGCTTAAATAAATATCTCTGTATAATAAAATAGACAGCTATTTAAAATGCTTTCTCCCTAAAGATTAAGGAAATGGGAAAAATTCAGCCAATAACGTTAAGTGGAAAAGTGGACTGTGAAGTTGTACATACAGTCTGATCCCAGTTTTGACGGGATGTTGTCATGGATAAGGCAGCCTTCACCCAAATCCCTTCTTTGGAGCACGTAGCCCTCACCAGCTGCAGCAAATATCCCGGCTGATAGCTCACAGCTGCAGCCCTCGCTGGGAATTGTTCTTGGCCCTGGGAAATCAACTCATCCAAAATTAGCCCCCTCCGGGGGGCCAATGACTTGCTGATACCAGGCTGCAAAGCCCACCCGCTTACCTACTGCCCTGAAAGGCCCTTCCAGCTCCCCTGCATAGTCAGCTGAGTCTCAATGGCACCTGCATTTGGCCTCAGATTTTGTCTCTGCAGAGTTCGCCCTCTCTTTTTTCTTTTTTCGGAAAATTTTCAGTGTGTTAATGGTGCTAAAACTGACCAGGAATCATTAATCTAGACTACACTTCTTGCAGTGATTTACTGCAAGACTAATTCATGTATATGGTGATCCACTGATTTTTTTTTTCTTTTTTTTGCTCTTTTGAACTGTGCCTGTTTATTTCTTTAATTAATTCTCTTGGAATCTAATTGCTTTACAATGTTGTGTTAGCTTCTAATGTACAGCAAAATGAATCAGCCACACACATACAGATATCCCTTCCCTTTCGGATTTCCTTCCCCTTCAGGTCACCACATTGCATTAAGTAGAATTCCCTGGGCTAGACCCGCACTTTCTTATACGGGTGTCTCCTGAGGACATCTGCCCAATGAACATTTATGTAGCTTTTTTTCTGAATCTGTTTCCGGAGAACCCTGTGTAAGATATTTTCACATCAAAATATTATGAAGGAATATCTCAGAATGATGAAATTTCTGGATTTTCCAAATTCTCTATGATGAGTCTGTATTACTGCTTTTAAATTAATAAAAACACTGTTTTAAAAGAGGCAAGTTCCTCCCTGGAGTGTTAATTAACTAAACCCATGAATTTAAATGCAGAGATTTTATTTTTCCTCTTTATCTCAAGACTTGGCTTGTCTTTTAAAAATATGTAGGTATTTTCATTTAAAAGATATCATTTGTAAGTAATGAGTTTAGGTTAAATACATAGGCACATACTTTGGAGTATATAGTGCCTCAGCCTGGCCAACAAGGTGGTTGCTCCATATGTCCCAGGAACGCTTGCTGTTCTTCTTTAAACACTGTCATGCCTGACTTTTTTCAACCCCATGGACTGTAGCCCACCAGGATCCTTTGTCCATGGGATTTCCCAGGCAAGAATACTGGAGTGGGTTGCCATTTACTACTCCTGGGAATCTTCCCAACCCAAGGATCAAACCCCAGTCTCCAGCATTAGCAGGCAGATTCTTTACCACTGAGCCATGTGGGCTATGGGTTCAGATGTAGCTCCTTTTACTTAAAGAACTGTTTTCATATATTGTGCTATTTACTGGTCACAGAGAAGAATCAGCCTGCCTGCTTTATAACAGTACACTGGTGTTTTATTTTTGTTAATCTTGTCCATCTGCCCACTCACCCCCACTATCAACTCAGATTTGGTTTTGAATACCACTGAAAAGCTTGAAAGATGCAATTCTTCTTCAAAGGATTTTTTTCCCTTCATTGAGGATATTCAAATGAAGGTTCCAGAGACTCTTATGGCAGTTTCAAAAGAAGAGGCCTTAAAATGTGTTGAGTGATGATACATCCTTGGAATAAGTAAGTGTTCAGCCATCTAGAGTAGCTCCTAGGAGTGCACAATGCTTTGAATGTATCAACTTCAAGTAATAATCCTCCACAGAACTTGTAGAGTCACTTTTAGATTCAGTGTAATCCTGCAGTTCTCATCATGCAGGTTGCCTATCAACAGCTTGGTTTAAAAAATAATAGTAAAACTTTAGAGGTAAGCGTTTGAGTCAGACTTTGTACTTGTTGGTACAGTATATGTCCTCCTATGGATAAATGCCAAATTGTTGTAATGAGGCCCAGAAAAACCATCAAGATCCATAGAAACTGAAGAGAAAGAAAGATAGCAGCTTGTGGAAAACTTCCAGCCTAATAACAATATACTACTCTCAGATAAGCTTTACTATAACTGATAAACAGGGAAAGAACAGGCAAAGCTTTGGGCTTTACATTTTTTGTGTCATCAGTTTTACTTTCAGGAAAATGTACATTATTCTTTC
The DNA here is from genome assembly GCF_049115385.1 of Moschus berezovskii. Taxonomy (NCBI): domain Eukaryota; kingdom Metazoa; phylum Chordata; class Mammalia; order Artiodactyla; family Moschidae; genus Moschus; species Moschus berezovskii. The sequence goes on along the minus strand of NC_142471.1, from coordinate 55,422,088 downwards.
ATCAGCAGGAATCAGATCATTTTTTTTCCTACCAGAAACATCAGGTACAGACCAATGTAACACAGACTATCCAGGCAAAAGACTTTCCATATTTAGAGAGGAGACCTTACTTGAAGTCTAGGAATATAGCTTGTTTTTTAAGTGGTAGTCTTTCTAGTGATCCCAATTCTGGGAGTCTAGCTCAAGAAAATAATCAGAAATATGGGAAAATCTTCATGCACAAAGATGTTATCTCAGTACTATTATTTACTTATAATAACCATGAAAGTGAAAGTGAAGTAGCTCAGTCATGACCGACTCTTTGCCACCCCGTGGACTATAGCCTACCAGGCTCCTTCATCCATGGGATTCTCCAGGCAAGAATACTGGAGTGGGTTGCCATTTCCTTCTCCAGGGGATCTTCCCGACCCAGGGATTGAACCAGGGTCTCCCACACTGTGGGCAGATGCTTTACCCTCTGAGCCATGGGAATAAGCTAAATCCTTAATACCAGGGAAATACTGCTGTATTTAACAATGTTTCTGAAGACTTTATAACAATCAGGAAGAATAGTCATAGTATGGAACAAACCAAGTAGAATATATAGTTTTATGTAGGATGTGGTGTAAACTACATGAAAAATCGACACAAGCAAAATAAGCAGTAAAAGCTGACTTAAAGGAGAAACAACAAAGTGGCATCATTTTGTGAGTGGAGTCTTAGGATAGTGAGGTTGCACATGATTTTTTTCTTTTCTCTAACTTATCTGCATGTTACTGACTATAATGGGACAAAAATTATCAACTTTATAATGATGGAAAGAAAGGGGAAGTGGGAAAGTTTGCTTGGTTGTTCAGTCATATCCAACTCTTTCCGACCCCGATGGGTTCCTCTGTCCCACCAGGCCATTCTGTCCATGGGGATTCTCCAGGTGAAAACACTGTTGTGGGTTGCCATACCCTCCTCCAGGGGATCTTCCCAACCCAAGGACTGAACCCAGGCAGATTCTTTACTGTCTGAGCCACCAGAGAAGCCCAAATTTTATTTTATTTAATTTTTGACCATGCTGCACAGCATGTGGAATCTTAGCTCCCCAACCAGGGATTGAATCCATGCCTCCTGCATTGGAAGTGCACAGTCTTAACCACTGGATCACCAGGTAGGGGAGAGTAGTTAGTTATCCGTGCATCTTGGTTTCTGAAGTGATTAGGGAAATCATCTCTGAGGCATCTTTAAAATCAGGCACTAGGGTAATGAGATGAAAGATAGAAAATCAGCAAGGTAAGAAATGCACCTAAAGGGACTTCCCTGGGGACCCAGCAGCTAAGACTCTTCATTCTCAATGCAGAGGGCCCAGGTTTGATCCCCGGTCGGGGAACTCAGATTGCTCATATCGCAAATAAAATATCCCACTTGCCAACACGAAGATCAAAGCTCCCATATGCCACCACTAAGACCTGGCACAGCCAAATAAATAAGTAATTTTTAAAAAAGAAATGAACCTAAAAGGACACACTATTAGGATAATATTTGGAAATGTTAACTGATGTTATTTTCTTGTGTTTCTTTCCCAGACCTTTCATCCTTTCGGTCAGCTGTGTGTTCTGAGATACTTGTTCAGAAAGTAGGGAAAACCACACATCTGTTCTAGGTTTGGTTTCTAGAGCCCAAAGCCTCTGAGGAGCGGGAAGAGTCTAGGGCATGAAGTGAGAGAAGCTTGTTGGCCCTCAAGACTAGAAAGCAGTGCCCAGACCAGGACTAAAGAGGAGTTGGAGTGGAAGCTAGGAGAGCTGAGACACTGGCAGGTCCCCAGCAGTGGGTCCCGCAGCCCCGTCATCTTCCAGAGTTGTGCAGGAGTGGGTAAGGAAAGGCCACGAAGACTACGCAGGCTTGAGGGGTCTGTGTCCTTTTCCCAGGTAGAGCTGGGGAAGCTGCAAAATGCTGGGATGTAAAACATGACAGGGCACGTAAGCAAAGCACCTGCTGACTTTCCTCACTGTGAAGTGACACTGAAGAGAAGGCAGATTCCTGCATGTCTAAGAGGAGCTTAGGAGGAGCAAAGTCTCCCCAGAACCCCACCACTCAGCAGGACATGAAGGGGCAGAATAGCCTTCCTGCTTCAGAGAGCCCACTGCAGAGCCAGGGCCCCTCCAGCCTCAGAGAGTTTCTGTGTGCCGAGAGGAGGTGTAGCCCAAGCCCTCCTCAACCAGCAGGAAAAGCCATCTAGCTCTTAAAGGACCCTGAGATGAGAATGAAAAGGACCCAGCAATGACCTGTGTAGCCTGATGACCATGATAAGACAGAGAGGACAGACAGCTCAGTGGCTGTGAGCACAGACAGAAAATCATGCTCAATAAATGCACTGCCCCCAATCTAGATGGTGACCACGTGAAAGATTCCAGGAAATGCAACGTAGTCATGGGGAGGGGACTGCTAAACTGAATGAAATATAATTTCCAATACACAAAGGAATGAGAGCTCAAATGAGAAAGTAGTTTTTTCATTGATACCAAGAAGCCATCAACTGTAAAATGTACCATTAATTTCTGTATCACAAAGAAAGAAAGATGCCAATTAATCTACGAAAGAGTGCTTTCTCATCACTCAGAATTTTTATTTTATACTTGCTGAAAAAGCTCCTCTAGATTTGTTGGGGCATATACTTTTACTATGCATCACGCTAGTGTATATATAAAAAAGAAAATAAATTGGTTAAGAAATTCATGAAATAATCTTCGCATTCAGAGTCTGACTCTCCTGAGTCAATGTGCATATTTTTCTGCACAATATCATTCCCGGTGTTGATGATGAAACATTTCTTACAAATGCCCCCACTACTGGCTCCAGGTTTTCTTCCAAGATGTTGCCAGCCATTCTAAAATGTTTAATGTGGGTGCATTCTCTTTTTTTTTTTTGAACTTTTTATTTTATATTGGTGTATAGCCAATTAACAATGTTGTGATAGTTTCAGGCGAACAGCAAAGGGACTCAGTCATACATATACATTTATCCATTTTTCCTAATGTGACTACATTCTTGCTTAGCGTGTACTAACAGGCAACACCTTTTTACACAACTAAGGAGCAAAATATATCAAGAGTTTCATAAACTCACAGTAATCTACCTCTGTTACCCTGTATGAAGTTGTTGTTTTACAGTGATTCCTTAAAAATATCTGTTCTCTTTACTAATACTGTATTTTTACCCCGCTGCTCTATTTCCAAACCTTTATGTTAACTGTAACTTGAATGGTCTTTTTGAAACATTTCAAAGAGCAGCTAAACTCAACTTGAGTAATACCAACAATGTATATAATTGAACTGAATGGATAATAATAATATAAATACCTATGAGCAAGCTCGAACATGCATAGGCCACAGCAGTTAGGTCAGCACTGTCACCCAGCCAATAGTCATTCAAAGATATCATCAATTGTAAGATTTTGATTTCAGAGTTGTTAACATATGAAAAACGTATGTGAGAATTAATGAAGTATGCTTATAAATCAAGGTTTGCCTATTACACGGATGCAAGGCCCTCCCATCACAGAAATGGTTATTATACTTGCAGTTTCAAGGCATCCAGCTAAGAATTCACAAGCATGCTGCAGGGTAAGGTCCAAAGTCCTTAATACAATGTGGCCTTATGATAACTAGCAAGAATTGGTTTAGCAGGAACTGCGCCTCTGAACTGCTGGCTTGAAGAGAGAGGTTTTATGGTTTCACACTTTGTCACAGCATCCATTTTGTTATACCTTCAGATAATATATTTGCAGCCATGCCTTTAATCAGGCCATGAGTCTTCCTGAAAAAGAGCAGGTTATAAGCCAAGACATGGAAGCAATCTATTGACAGTCTATTGACAGAGGAATGGATAAAGTACATATATGCAATGGAACATTACTCAGCCATTAAAAAGAATAAATAATGCCATTTGAAGCAACATGGATGGACCTAGAGATTGTCATACTAAGTGAAGTAAGTCGACAGAGGAGAGTATTGTATGGCCCTTATGGCAGAAAGTGAAGAGGAACTCAAAAGCCTCTTGATGAAAATGAAAGAGGAGAGTGAAAAGGTTGGCTTGAAGCTCAACATTCAGAAAACTAAGATCATGGCATCTGGTCCCATCACTTCATGGGAAATAGATGGAAAAACAGTGGAAACAGTGTCAGACTTTATTTTTTTGGGCTCCAAAATCACTGCAGATGCTGATTGCAGCCATGAAATTAAAAGACGCTTACTCCTTGGAAGGAAAGTTATGACCAACCTTGATAATATATTAAAAAGCAGAGACATTACTTTGCCAATAAAGGTCCGTCTAGTCAAGGCTATGGTTTTTCCCGTGGTCATGTATGGATGTGAGAGTTGGACTGTGAAGAAAGCTGATCGCCGAAGAATTGATGCTTTTGAACTGTGGTGTTGGAGAAGACTCTTGAGAGTCCCTTGTACCGCAAGGAGATCCAACCAGTCCATTCTAAGGGAGATCGATCCTGGGTGTTCATTGGAAGGACTGATGCTAAAGCTGAAACTGCAATACTTTGGCCACCTCATGCGACGAGTTGACTCACTGGAAAAGACTCTGATGCTGGGAAAGGTTGGGGGCGGGAGGAGACGGGGACGACCGAGAATGAGATGGCTGGATGGCATCACCGACTCTGTGGACATGAGTTTGAGTGAACTCCGGGAGTTGGTGATGGACAGGGAGGCCTGGCGTGCTGTGATTCATGGGGTCGCAGAGAGTCGGACACGACTGAGCGACTGAACTGAACTGAACTGAACTGATACTTGGAATCTATAAAGAAATGGTACAAATGAACTTACTTACGAAACAGAGACTCACAGATTTAGAGAACAAATTTACTGTTACCTGTACACACCACTATATTTAAAATGAATAACCAACAAGGACCAATAACCAACTCTGTTCAATGTTATGTGGCAGCCTGGATGGGAGGGGAGTTTGGGGGAGAATGAATACATGTATGACTGAATCCCTTTGCTGTTCACCTGAAACTACAACAACATTGTTAATTGGCTGTACCCCAAAGCAAAATAAAAAGTGTAAATTTTTTTTTAAAAAAAAGAGCAGATTATAACCTTCCCTTTATGGTATGGCTGAGTAGAGTATACAAAAACAAACAAGTAAACTGATGGGTAAAGGGAGTAAAAGGAAGCATAGACATGTTCAGCCTTGGAGTTCAACTGACATGGATTTGAACCCCTGATCTGCTCTAATTTATTGTATAAGTCACTTAACCTCTGTGTGGAAGAGATTGCTAGATAATCACTAAAATCATTTCCCCTTCTTCCTGGGCATATAACCCAGGTCCTTTGCATTTAGATAGGGCCATGTAATTGATACGCCAAATGGAATTTGAGCAAAAGTGATATATGACTTCTAGGCCTGGCATCAAATTTTTTCTATTCAATCCTTCACATCATCTCCTTTCTCATACCAATTGCCGCCAGATTCAGGGGACCTAAGAGAGGATTCTGACACCTTAGAGGAAGATGGCACCTCCATATGGAAGAAGCCTAAATCCCTGAATAACTGTGTGGAGTAGACACCCTTGATTGTCAAATTGCATGGACAATAACATGAGCAAAACATCAGGCTTTGTATGTTACAGTAGCTATCCCACTCTGTTTAACATATGCTGTATTCATCAGGATCCTCCTGCATAGCAGAGATTAAATTTGTTACGTTAAGAACTTAACACAATTCATACCACACAGTAAGAAGTTAGTAAATAGAGACTACGCTATTATTATTGTTGATAGTGTCACTGTCAGAACTGAGGCTAAGAATGCAGATATAGAATTCTAACTGTCCGGAGGATTTTGCAGCTTATAGTAGAGGGAAGTAAAACTTCTATAAATATCAACTGATACAGACTGTATTTAAAGTGAAATTCGAGCAATCACATTTTCAGAATAATCTGCAAATAGTAATAAAGATCCTGAAACAAGGAACTGACGGATTCTGAGCAGGAGTCATAGGTCAAGGACCAATGTCAGACTCAGAAGGAGGTCAGCAGGAGCTGAGAGAAGAGGAATTGGGATCAAGCCAGAACAGAAAGTGCTCCTCTGAGCCTCACTGAGCAATGGTTCTCAGCAGGTCTTCAGGGAGGAGGAAGTGGCCATCATCATCAAAATTCTAACCTAGATATATAATGACTGTTAATAATACATATTTTTACATATATAAATGTATGTATTTTAAGAAAATATATTTCTTAATAGCATGATTCCATCATCCTCATCTGATTCCTTTATTGTTTCTATGGCGTCCACAGGGACCCACTCCCACCTGCTGTTTGGAGTCAATTCTAGTAAGTAACTTGACTCCTCCCTGTTCAACAAGCTTTATCTCTAGCTGTCTGTGTTCAGTGCACTCTACCGGCATTTGAGGCTTTCTCCAGTTAGCCTTGTCACCTGTTCATTCACTCATTCATTCAAGAAACACTGATCGAGCACCTACCATGTGTCAGGCACAGTGTCAGCTACTAGATATACAGCAATGGCAAAACAAATGAATGTCTAATTACACATTAGAAAAGTACTCTAAACATGAACAAGGCAATCATGATGTTCTGATGGGGAAGAACAAGAGGGACTCCATTTAGAGAGATCACCCTGCCTGAGGAGATGATAATTAAATCACTGTGGTTCCTGTGTCCTGCCTCCTCAATAGCCTGCCAATCCCCTTGAGACAGGGATTCCCACAGCCCTTGGCAATGTCCCTGTGCATAATAGGTGTTCATTGAATTTGTAAATGAGCCTTTTCCTTTTTTAGAGAGAATGAGCCCAAATCTGAGTTTTGACCTCTTTACTTCTCTCCCTCTGCCCATCTATTGCTTTCTGTTCATCACCAGAGCAAGCTTCAAGGAGATGCTCATATTTTTCAGTTCTAATCTTTTGTAAGATTTGCCCCCATGGCCTCTCAGACAAGCCTCATCTCTGTGATATCCATAAAGTTACAGGACCCTCCCTCCCACCTGCCCCAAGAAGGAGGGGATATATGTGTACATATAGCTGACTCATCTTGTTATACAGCAGAAACTAACACAAGATTTTAAAGCAATTATATTTCAATTTTTAGAAAAAGACCACATTGAAAAAATATATATTCTTCAGAAAAGTATTAGGGATAGACAGGAATAAGTAACAGATTAAAATACTTTTTAAAAAGCTATGGGATGTTGGGAATAGTCTTGATAACTACCGATGCTTGGACTGTGGCTCAGGCACCCAGGATGGTTTTCAGGACGGTCTTTTCTTTAGGAATTCTGCCATGGCTTAGTCTCTCTTTTATCCACTCTTTTAAAATAAAGAAACACAACCATCAGAGTCATGATTAAAGGGGAAAATCAAACAGTAATGATTCTCGAGAGACACCAAAAGTATTATGAAAAGGAAGTGTTTAAGTGGAAAATACTAAGCTTTGGAAATAAAACTGGAGGCATCTGAACTTAAATATGAAACCCAGTTAAAGGATGTGAGAAATGGTAAGAAGCCCTTTGCCATTGAGTCAGGTCTCTGGCAAATGATCCTTGATGGATCCAAATTTGCACTGGGATTTGAAACTTTCCATGCTCTTGTGTTTCATCAGCTGCTTTGAGTTACTTTTACAGAAACACATTTTTAATGAGAAATTTTTGACAGAGAATGCAGTGCAGATGTAATTCTTGGGAACAATTATTGCCTTTGTTGATGCTTTTTTTTTTCCCCCACAGTCCCCACTTGCAATTAAAACTCTAAATTCACTCAAAATTACTGTCCCATTGGTCACCTTCAGAGATCCTTCAGATGTCATTGTGGAAAGAATGTCTTATCAGAAATGCAATCAGGGACTTTCCTGGCAGTCCAGTGGCTAAGACTTTGCCCTCCAATGCGGGGGGTGTGTGTTTGATCCCTGGTTGGGGAGCTACAATCCCACATGCTTCAAGGCCCCCAAACCAAAACACAAAACATAATCAATATTGTAATATATTCAATAAAGATTTTTTAAATGGTCCACATCAAAAACATATTTTTAAAAAAATGAAATACAATCAGGTGCTAAGACAGAAGGCCTTAGATTTTTCATGTTTGAAATCATAAATACACAAGAACTTTTTAGGTAATTTGAAAATCATCACAGTGAAATAAAAATCTAAGGCTGTAGACCATAAAATAGCTTAACTCTCTTAAAAAAAACTTCTTTTGACATTTTTATACATATTACAAACTGAAGAATTTAGTAAAACGTACATTACAAACATGGAATTTCCCCAGTGCAGACATGAAGCAGTCTAATTTAGCCATGACATTAGTGTATCATTCTGAGTCTTTCCCTGAGACAGGGTGTGTTCAAATTTGATGTTAACTTTTCTCTTGAGTCTGAAACTTCTTAAAAAGATTTACGAATGGCCCTCCCTCCCCATTATTTCCTCCTCTTCCCCATCCCCCCCTGCTCTAGCATCTCCCATTTTCTTAAAACGCACCATCTCATTCCAACCACAAACAAAGGCAACTTCCAAGAGCAACTCAGACTCTTCTTTTCAAGGCCCATTTGAGTCACTCGTCTCTAATTTTTTTTCTCCTCCACTCACTTCTTATTCTCATGTTATTAAAACTGCATCATTTTCTTACTGTCTTTTTCCCAGATCTCCTGATGTCCACTTTCTCTTCATTCCAGTCGCACGTTGCTTCCAAGTTAATATCCCTAAGAGCAGCTGAAGAATGGCTCTCCTGTGAATGAAAACTCTAATGCTAGCTGTGCCTGCCTAGGGCAGGATTTAGTGTAAATTTACCTTCCTGGTGCAAATGCATCTTCCCCTTTCATGTACCCTTAGCACCCAGGTGAACAAAGTTGTCCTTAGTTTCATGTATACAGAGCATACTGGACCCTCTCCACATCTTCAATCACGCTATTTTCTCCACAAAATGGCATTCATCTGTATGTCCAAATCCTATCCACCCTTCGAATTCCAGTTCAAGAAAAGCTACGCCATGAATTGGGCCTCAAAGAATAACTGCAGACCCCGTAGGAATCCTAGAGTGTTCAGAAAATTCCTGGTGCTGATTGCTATCACGTTCAAGCCTTCTCTCTCTCCGCTAAGTTGAAATTAGAGTTTTTACCTTCCTGCTAAAGCCTTTGACTGTGTGGATCACCACAAACTGTTGAAAATTCTTAGAGATGGGAATACCAGATCACCTTACGCGCCTCCTGAGAAATCTGTATGCAGATCAAGAAGCAACAGTTAGAATCAGACATGGAAAAACAGACTGGTTCAAAATTGGGAAAGGAATATGTCAAGGAGGTATATTGTCACCTTGCTTATTTAACTTATACACAGAGGACATCTTGTGAAATGCTGGGCTGGATGAAGCACAAGCTGGAATCAAGATCACAGGAAGAAATATCAATAACCTCAGATATGCAGATGACACCTCCCTTATGGCAGAAAGCGAGGAGGAGCTAAAGAGTCTCTTGATGAAAATGAAAGAGGAGAGTGAAAAAACTGGCTTAAAACTCACATTCAAAAAATTAAGATCATGGCATCCAGTCGCATCACTTCATGGGAAATAGATGGAGAAACGACAGAAACAGTAACAGACTTTATTTTCTTTGGCTCCAAAATAACTGAAAATTGTGACTGCTGCCATGAAATTAAAAGATGCTTGCTCCTTGGAAGAAAAGCTACAACAAACCTAGACAACATATTAAAAAGCAGAGACAACACTACTTTAACAACAAAGGTCCATCTAGTCAAAGCTACGGTTTTTACAGTGGTCATGTATGGATGCGAGAGTTGGACCATAAAGAAAGCTGAGCACCAAAGAATTGATGCTTTTAAACTGTGGTGTTGGAAAAGACTCTTGAGAGTCCCTTGGACAGCAAGGAGATCAAACCAGTCAATCCTAAAGGAAATCAGTCCTGAATATTCATTGGAAGGACTGATGCTGAAGCTGAAGCTCCAATACTTTGGCCACCTGATGTGAAGACCTGACTCACTGGAAAAGACCCTGATGCTGGGAAAGATTGAAGGCAAGAGGAGAAGGGGATGACAGAGGATGAGATGGTTGGATGGCATCACCGACTCAATAGACATGAATTTGAGCAAGTTCCGGGAGTTGCTGATGGACAGGAAAGCCTGGCGTGCTGCAGTCCATGGGGTTGCAAAGAGTCAGACATGACTAAGTGAATGAACTGAACTGAATTGAATATGCCCATGGGATTCCCTGGTAACTTAGCTGAAAAAGAATCCAATGCAGGAGACCCTGGTTCAATTCCTGGATTGGGAAGATCTCCAGAAGAAGGGATAGGCAACCCACTCCAGTATTCATGCACTTCCCTGGTGGTTCAGATAGTAAAGAATCTGTCTGCAATGTGGGAGACCTGGGTTCAATCCCTGGGTTGGTAAGATACCCTGGAGGAGGGCATGGCAACCCACTCCAGTATTCTTGCCTGGATAATTCCCATGGACAGAGGAGCCAGGCAGGCTACCATCAATCCATAGGTTCACAAAGAGTTGAACACAACTGAGCAACTAAGCACAATACATATGCCCACTCCATAAAATTATCACCTTTTGTTCTTTTTGTTCTCTGCTTACCAAAGAATTGAGTGGCACTGTCACAGTAAACAGTTCTGGGGTGAAGATGGGTACGCAGTCTGCCCAGTACCATTTGTAAATAGTCATTCATGACATGAAAGTATTGGATGCTACCTCCTTAAGAGAATAGAAGACCACTAGGCCTTGTGGGCGTGTTGCAGTCCACGGGGTCACAAAGAGTTGGACATGACTGGGCAACTGAACAACAACAGGCCTTGTGGGTAGGACTGTGGACAGATCTCAGCCCAGGCAGTAAACCATAATCCTCAAGGTCTAGACAGTCTCAGCCTGCACCAAGAAATTTATTCTCCAACCCTACATATTTCCTACAAGGTAGGCAAATTAGGAGCAACTCTTTAGGGTGAAAGAGTTTTAAAGGTGCTGCTTCCTGCCTAAAGGTAGACTTCCCACATGGTCAGTGTTCTGGGTCAGGTCTTTTGATTGCAAGAATTGCATACCTAATGCCTATAAATGGTGGGTATCATAAGAATACATGGGGATCTCATAGAAAACCAAGAACAGGAAACTCCACAGCACAACCTGGTGCCTCATAAGAAGCAGAACTGAAAACCATTAGGAACCAAGGTCTAATAAACCAAGGTTTGTTTCTTGGGGTGTCCCTGCTTTTCAGCACATCTATTCTTTGTTTCTCTTTTTGCCATCCATTGTCCTCTATTTCCTCTCTCATTATTTTAACTGGTACTTGGCTTCTTAAGACCTCTCTTGCCCCAACCTGATGACTATTGATCCTTCCACCAATTATTTTTTCATATAACAAGGATGAACCCAATGAGCACTGGGATAACTCATCAGTGAATAGAGAAATAGTAATTCTTTGAAAATAGAACACAGAATAAAACACTACAAAGAGTAGAACAGAACACAGAAACCTCAACTCAAATCAAATAAACACAAATTGCAAAGGGGTCTTGGATCAACCAATATGTGGTTCATAATGATAGGCAAATTTCACTTATGAACTGTTACAAAGGAAGTATCTGAAAATTGAATACAGCAGAATATTAATCACTATAATTATTAAATGTTTCATTAGCACTATTAACAAATTAAATGAGATAGGAGAAATTTTTAAAGGAACATATATATGGGAAAGGACAAAACATATAATCATTATGTGCAGATAATATGATTGTCTACATAAAACCCAAGGGGATAAACTAAATGGCCAGAACTCATATGAAAATAGATATGACTAGCACAAGATCAACACACAGAATTCATAAGAATCTCTAATCATATGTAATGATCAGTTTAGAAAGTTAAAAGGAAAAGGGCACTATGTATAACAGAAACACACAAAAAACCTAACAAGAAACATTTAAGAATTGTATGAATAAGATGAAAAAAGCATAAATAAGTGGAAATACACCACTGATTTAAATGTAAATACATAATTTTTTAAGTTAATTAAAATTCCAGCAAAAACTTTTCTGGAGCTTGACAAACTGGTTCCAAATTTGATATAAAGGAAAATGAATGAGAGAAGCCAAGACATTTTTAAAATAACAATGAGGGATAAACTAACAAGCTAAGATAAGTTAGTTGTAGCTAATGAATAGAGAGATGCCTCACTGAACCAAAATATTCAAAAATGTTGTGTATGTGGGAATTTAAAATATTATAAAGGCAGCATTTGAGATCAGTGGGGTAAGGATGGTTATGATATTGTGAAAAATGGATATTCATTAGATTTCTACCTCTTGCCATGCTAAAAACAAATTTCAGGTAGATTTTATGAAAAATAAAATTTAAGTTTAAAAACAAGAAAGGATCTTTATAAGAGAAAACTCCAGAGGTCAAAAATAATGGCATTTGACTGTATAAAAAATTTAAACATGTATAATACCAATAGCATAAAAATGTTAAAAGACATTCAAAAGACTAGAGATCACATGACCAACAATGAATTACTCCTCATAATTCAGAAAAAACAAACACAAATAAGTAAGGAAAAGACAGACAAGTCATTTGAAAATAAGAAAAAGATTAGAATAAGCAGTCACATGAGAAGTAAAACAAAGAACAAACATATAAGATTTACTCACCCGCACTAGGTGTCACACAATGAAACATAAAACAATAAAAATATAATTGTTTCCCTCAGATAGAATTTAAAAGATTAACAACATCCAATATCAGCCGAACTGTGAAGAAACCTTATTAGTGGAAGTAAAATTTAAAAATCATGACAAAATCCTGGCGGGAGACGCCCGGCTCCGGCGGCGCAGGCGCGAGAGACGCCCGGCTCCGGCGCAACCGACCACGTGCAGAATCGTGGCTGAGATGAGCTACCCCGAGCCCAGGGTTAGGGCGGTGGCCGAGAGGAGCTGTACCACGTTCAGGAGGCGGTGGCTGCTTGGGCACCGGAGGGCCGAGAGGAGCTGATCTACATTCAAAGCAGGAGGCGCGGCCTTGAGGAGATACCCCTCATCCAAGGTAAGGTACAGTGGCTGCACCTTGCTGGAGCAGCTGGGAAGAGATACTCCACGACCAAGTGGAATATAAGAATCCAGTGTTCTGGGGAGGAAGGAACAAGATGGCGGAGGGATAAGATGGCAAGACCACTTTCTCCCCCACAAATTCATCAAAAGAACATTTGAACGCGGAGTAAAGTCCACAAAACAACTTCTGAATACTGGCAGAGGACATCAGGCTCCCAGAAAAGCAGCCCATTGTCTTCTAAAGGAGAGAGAAGAAATCCAGCTCCACCCACCAGAACACCGACACATGCTTCCCTAACCAGGGAACCCGGACAAGTCACCCGTCCAACCCCACACACAGGGAAGAAACTACGTAATAAAGAGAACTCCACAAACTGCAAGAAGAGGGAAAGGCCACCCCAAGCAAAGCAATATAAGCAAGATGAAGAGGCAGAGAAATACCCAGCAAGTAAAGGAACAAGATAATTGCCCACCAACACAAACAAAAGAAGAAGATATAGGGAATTTACCTGATAAAGAATTTCAAATTTTGATGGTGAAAATGATTCAAAATCTTGAAAGCAAAATGGAGTTACAGATAAATAACCTGGAGAAAAGGATTAAGAAGATGGAAGAAAGATTTAATAAGGACTTAGAAGAAATAAAAAAGAGTCAATATACAATGAATAATGCAATAGATGAGATCAGAAACACTCTGGAGGGAACAAACAGTAGACTAACAGAGGCAGAAGACAGGATAAGCGAACTAGAAGATAGAATTGTAGAAATAAATGAAACAGAGAGGAAAAAAGAAAAACGAATTAAAAGAAATGAGGACAATATTAGAGACCTCTGGGACAATGTTAAACGCTCCAACATTCGAATCATAGGAGTCCCAGAAGAAGACAAAAAGAAAGACCATGAGAGAATACTTGAGGAGATAATAGTTGAAAACTTCCCTAAAATGGGGAAAGAAATAATCACCCAAGTCCAAGAAACCCAGAGAGTCCCCAACAGGATAAACCCAAGGCGAAATACTCCAAGACACATATTAATCAAATTAACAAAGATCAAACACAAAGAACAAATATTAAAAGCAGCAAATAACACATAAGGGGATTCCCATAAGGATAACAGCTGATCTTTCAACAGAAACTCTTCAGGCCAGAAGGGAGTGGCAAGACATTCTTAAAGTGATGAAAGAAAATACCCTACAGCCCAGATTACTATACCCAGCAAGGATCTCATTCAAATATGAAGGAGAAATCAAAAGCTTTACAGACAAGCAAAAGCTGAGGGAATTCAGTATCACCAAACCAGCTCTCCAACAAATGCTAAAGGATCTTCTATAGACAGGAAACACAGAAAGAGTGTATAAACTTGAACCCAAAGCAATAAAGAAAATGGCTACGGAATGTACTTATCAATAATTACCTTAAACGTAAATGGGTTGAAATTTTCAAAAAGGCTAGGAAACAATTCTCATAGCCATCAATAGTTCAGTGTTGAGTTCATGAATAGTTTTTAAAGTTTGGGACAAACTGTAGTATTTGCTATTTGAAGTACTATTTGTAATTGGCATATTACGATGTAACATTGGTCTTCATTTCCATCTTAAAACGCCTAAAAATGCCTAACAGGTTTTTAGATTTGTGAATTTTACTTGAAATGTATTTTACGATGTTACTAAACCTGCAGAAATATTGAAATATTTCAGAGAACTTATTCACTGTACATTTAATTTATTTTATTTATAAAAGTTATGAACTGTAGAAAGTTTTACTTGTTGGGTCAAATGCTTGTTGCTTCAAATGCTTGTTGCATTTGAAGTGCTAGTTACAAGAAAACCAAATACCTTCAATGTATAAATGCTATTAAGTTTTTAAAGGACTCTGGAGTATAAGTAAGTTTGTTTAAAGAAATTTAGTCTGTTCAACTTGAAAAAAATAAATAAATAAAATTGGAAAAAAATAAATAAATAAATAAAAATCATGACAAAATCCTTTTGCAGAGCAATTTGGAAATTTATGACTAGTATTTCCACAGTTGTGAAAACACAAAGAAGCTTGACTAGAGATATTAATTGGAGGGTTTTTTATTTTATAGTGCATCAATTCAATAGACTCAAGACAGCTGACTTTATCAGCACTGTCTTTTTCTGTTCCTCATGGCTAAAAATGGATGGAGTTCATCCCAGGCCAGGGGGTCAATTTTTCCGTTTCCATTGCTAAGGGTCTAGGATCTAAGAGGCATAGGAAACAGCAAGAGCTGACCTCACCACCTGCCCCATCTCCCAGACTCGGTAGCAGGTTGAATATTACAGGGGTCATATCAGAAAACCTGTGCCAACCAGCTGGCTTCATCATAAAGACTACAATGACTAGGTGGGTGGTTCTGTCAGTCCTATTTCCTGTGGAGGGTACGAAGTTGGAAAGTGAAGATCTGCACTGCCTAGTGAAATTCCTGGCTGCGAGTCAACTCAGTTTAATAAGCATTTACCTAGATATCACATGAGGCTAGGGGTGGGGGACATATAGATGAGTAACACACAATGCATAACTTCTAGGAATTTATATCTGTTTTTGTTTCCTACTCCAGATTCCTAGTTATCATTATGATTCCCTGGGCAGAAGCTAGTGACTCAAAAACCAGAGGTTTTCCCAGAGTGAGGCCCTGGGACCAGCAGCAGCAACCTTTCCTAGAAATGCAGGTTTTCTTGGGCCCTCCTCCAGACCTTAATCAAAATCCCTGGGGGTGGGTCCTTCCAGTGATTCTGATATACACCTAAGTTACCAAACTATTCCTCTACATTAAGCACTAACCAATGTCCAGGCTATATTTTTTGTAAAAATTTTGCAAGGGCTTCCCTGGTGGCTCAGTGGTAAAGAATCTGCCTGTCAAATCAGGAGACAGGGGTTCTATCCTGATTCGGGAAAAGCCCACATGCCAATGAGCAACTAACACCCACGTGCCACAACAACCTAGCCTCTGCTCTAGAGCTCGGGAGCCACAACTACTGAACCCACGTGCAGCAACTACTGAAGCCCACAGCCTGCGCTCTGCAACAAAAGAAGTCACTGCAATGAGAAACCCTCGCATCACAACTAGAGAGTAACCCCCTTTCTCCACGACTAGAGAAAAGCCCATGCAGCAATGAAGACCTAGCACAGCCAAAAAATAAATAAATAATAAATAAAAATTTGCATAAGATAACTAGAGAATACAAAAGAAACCCCTGTATCATTTGTATAAGCTATCTGGTATAAAATGATGGTACATATTTTGCACATATGATTTCTGGAAATATCCCTTTATCATAGAGTTATCCATGTATAGAATGTTCCTGTATCAGAAACATATATATTCATTTACTGCTAGATCAATACATGATTATTTCTTGATCTCCTATTGTTCATCTGACACTACAAATAATATTGCAATGATCAACTTCATGCAGCATTTTTTTCCTGATTAATTCCACGGGATAAATTTTTAGATATGGGATAACCATGTAGGGAAGAAAAGAATAAAACAACTTTAAGGTTCTCAATGCATGTTGCCATGCTGTTTTCCAAATGGTCTGTCCTCAAATGATGCCAGCTGTCCTGTGAATGCAAGTTTCATCACCAACTTCCCCACACAGGCATAGTCATTTCTTTTTTATGGGTTTAAAATGTTGCCTCAAGGCTACTCTAGTCTACTTTCTTTTTTTTCCTAATGAGATGGGAGATTTTTCCCATGTGTTTCTTTCACATTCCCGTTGACTCTTGTGTCACTCAAATGTGGATTTTTTCTAGGTTATCAGAGACATTGCTTTAAAAAATACTCACTAAAGAAAGTTCTTACTAGACTCAGGAAACAGAGTTGTGTTTCTAGGTATATTCCAAATATAAGAGAGTGTGGAATTACACATCTTAAAGATAAGGAACCCCTCATCCGAGCCATTGGTAGAGCTTTGACTAGAAGTATCTTTTTGAATTTTTTCAGGGCTGCTGTTACTCATATGGAGTCTGTGTGAATTAGGAGGGGAAAAAAATGTCCTTCTTGGGGTTGCTATCCATTCCCTGGCCCTGGGAATGAGCCTTGATGAACAGAGGGTTACATCTGCATTGCCTCCCTAGATCAGATACACTGGAACAGAGAATAACCTATTTATCCTACCACCCTGAGCATGTCACTTCGAGTTCCTATGTGAAACTCCTGATTTTCTTAAAACCAGAACGAGGCAGGAGGGATTCTGCCATTTCCTCATTCCTATGGCCTCAGCTTCTTCTTGGTGGCTTCAGGTTTGAGAAGTGGCCCCACCACTTCTAGTTGTCTTTTCTGTGGTTTGGGAGGAAGCCCTGTGTTTAAGCAGGTTGGGCACACGAATAAGGACCCAGGAGCTGGAGGACACCTCCTGCCATGGCCCTTGAAAGGAAGTGCTGTGCGTGTCACTGTTTCCATCAGTGGGAAGGGACAGCATATTGCGAAGGCCATTTCTGTAGAGTCAAAGGAGTTCTCCTTCCCGTCAGCTCTGGTGTGTTCAAAAAACTCTCCACCTCTATCTGCTTCACCACTGACATTTACTAACTCTTATTCTTCCAGATGTTGACACTCCTGTTTACCACCAGCCTAATGTGCACAAGCCTCCTCTAGTTTAAAAGAAACTCACAAAATTGTTATTTGGCTATGTGCTGTGTGCTCAGTCGCTCAGTCATGTCTGACTCTTTGTGACCGCAGGGACTCTAGCCCGCTAGGCTCCTCTCTCCGTAGAATGCTCCAGGCAAGATTACAAGAGTGGGTTGCCATTTCCTGTTCCGTAAGCGGCTATGTGTGTGCGTGCTAAGTCACTTCAGTCATGTCTGACTCTTTGTGATCCCACAGACTGTAGCCTGTCAGGTTCTGTTCACAGGATTCTCCAGGCAAGAATACTGGGGTGGATTGCCATGCCCTCCTCCAGGTATCTTGCCAACCCGCGTCTCCTGCAGCTCCTGCATTGCAGGCAGGTTCTTTACCGCTGAGCCACCTTCTCCTCCTGCCCCCAATCCCTCCGAGCATCAGAATCTTTTCCAGTGAGTCAACTCTTTGCATGAGGTGGCCAAAGTATTGGAGTTTCAGGTTTAGCAGTGAACACCCAGTACTGATCTCCTTTATAATGGACTGGTTGGATCTCCTTGCAGACCAAGGGACTCTTAAGAGTCTTCTCCAACACCACAGTTCAAAAATACTCTAGAAGAAATCAATAGCAGAATATCTGAAACAGAAGAACAAAACAGTAAGCTGGAAGATACAATGGTGGAAATAACTTCTGAAGAGCAGAATAAAGTAAAAAGAATGAAAAGAACTGAGGATAGTCTTAGAGACCTCTGGAACAATATCAAATGTACCAACATTCAAATTATAGGGGTCCCAAAAGAAGAAGAGAAAAAGAAAGGGTATGAGAAAATTTTTGAAGAGATTATAGTCGAAAATTTCCCCAACAGGGAAAAGGAAATAGTCAGTCAAGTCCAAGAAGCGCAAAGAGTCCCAAACAGAATAAACCCAAGGAGAAACATACTAACCAAACTAACAAAGACTAAACACAAATAACAACTATTAAAATCAGCAAGGGAGAAGCACAAGTAACATACAAGGGAAACCCCATATGCTTGAAAGTTGATCTTTCAGCAGAAACTCTACAGGCCAGAAGGGAATGGCAGGATATATTTAAAGTATTGAAAGGGAAAAAATCTACAACCAAGATTATTGTCCCTGGCAAAGATCTCATTCAAAATTGATGGAGAAATTTGCTTTTCAGATAAGCAAAAGTTAAGAGAATTCAGTATCACCAAACCAACTTTACAACAAATTTAAAGGGACGATGAAATTGTTGGATGGGCATGGGTTTGGGTGAACTCCGGGAGTTGGTGATGGACAGGGAGGCCTGGCGTGCTGCGGTTCATGGGGTCACAAAGAGTCGGACATGACTGAGAAACTGAACTGAACTGATAGAGTCAAGAAATACAGGAAAAGAAAACAGATCTACAAAATCAGCCCCAAACAATTAAGAAAATGGCAATAGGAACATATATATGAATAATTACTTTAAATATAAATGGATTAAATGCTCCAACCAAAAGACAGAGACTGGCTGAATGGATACAAAAGCAAGACCCCTATATATGCTGTCTACAAGAAACCCACTTCAGACCTAACGACACATATAGACTGAAAGTGAGAGGATGGAAAAATATATTCCATGCAAATGGGAAGCAAAAGAATGTTGGAGTAGCAGTCCTCATATCAGACAAAACAGACCTTAAAATAAAGAAGATTACAAGAGAAAAGGAAGGACACGACATAATGATCAAGGAATCAATCCAAGAGGAAAACATAACAATCATAAATATCTATGCACCCAACATAAGAGCATCTCAATACATAAGACAAACACTAACAGACATAAAAGGAGAAGTTGATAGTAACACGATAATAGTAGGAGACTTTAACACCCGACTCACACCAATGGACAGGTTATCAAAACAGAAAATTAATAAGGAAACACAAGTCTTAAATGATACATTAGATGAAATGGATCTCATTGATATCCTCAGGACATTCCATCCAAATGCAGAAGAATACACCTTCTTCTCAAGGGCACATGGAACATTCTCTAAGACAGACCACATCTTGGGTCAGAGATCAAATCTCAGTAAATTTAAGAAAATTGAAATCATATCAAGCATCTTCTCCAACCACAAAGCTATGAGACTAGATATCAATTACAAGAAAATAAACTGTAAGAAACACAAACACATGGAGATTAAACAGCACATTTCTTTTTTTTTTTAATTTTAATTGTAGGCTAATTACATTATTGTATTGGTTTTGCCATACATTGACATGAATCTGCCCCAGGTGTACATTTCTAAATAACCAACAGGTTACTGAAGATATCAAAAGGGAAATCAAAAAATTTCTAGAAACAAATGACAATGAAAACATGACAACTCAAAACCTTTGGGATGCAACAAAAGCAGTTCTAAGAAGGAAGTTTATAGCAATACAATTCTACCTCAAGAAACAAGAAAAACATTGAATAGAGAACCTAACTTTACACCTAAAACAACTGGAAACAGAAGAACAACAACAACAACAAAAATTAGTAGAAGGAAAGAAATCATAAAGATCTGAGCAGAAATAAATGAAAAAGAAATGAAAGAAACAACAGTAAAGATTAATAAAATTAAAAGCTGGTTCTTTGGGAAGATAAAATTGACAAACCTTTAGCCAGACTCATCAAGAAAAAAAGAGAGAAGAATCAAATCAACAAAATTAGAACTGAAAAAGGAGAGGTTACAACAGACAATGCAGAAATACAAAGGATGATAAGAGACTATTATGAACAACTATATGGCAATAAAATGGATAACCTGGAAGAAATGGACAGATTCTTAGAAAAGTTCAATCTTCCAAGACTGAACCACGAAGAAGCAGAAATTATGAACAACCCAATTATAAGCACTGAAATTGAAGCTGTGATCAAAAAATCTCCCAAAAAACAAAAGCCCAGGACCAGATGGCTTCACAGGAGAATTCTATCAAACATTTAGAGAAGAACTAATGCCTATCCTTCTAAAACTCTTTCAAAAAATTGCAGAGGAAGGAACACTTCCAAACTCATTCTACGAGGCCACCATCACCCTGATACCAAAATCAAAAACAACACAAAAAAAGGAACCTACAGGCCAATATCACTGATTAACATAGATGGAAAATCCTCAACAAAATTTTAGCAAACAGAATTCAGCAACACATCAAAAAGCTCATATACCATGATCAAGTTGGGTTTATTCCAGGAATGTAAGAATTCTTCAATATATGCAAATCAATCAGTGTGATACACCATATTAACAAATTGAAAGATAAAAACCATATGATCATCTCAATAGATGTGGAGAAAGCCCTTGACAAAATTCAGCACCCATTTATGATTAAAACTCTTCAAAAAATGGGCATAGAAGGAACCTACCTCAACATAGTAAAGGCTACATATGATAAGCCTACAACAAACATTCTCAATGGTGAAAAACTGAAAGCATTCCCCTAAGATCAGGAACAATACAAGGGTGTCCACTTTCACCACTATTATTCAACATAGTTTTGGAAGTCCTAGCTACAGCAATCAGAGAAGAAAAAGAAATAGGAATCCATATCAGGAAAGAAGACGTAAAGTTCTCACTGTTTGCAGATGACATGATATTGTACATAGAAAACCCTAAAGATAGTATCAGAAAATTACTAGAGCTAATCAGTGAATTTAGCAAACTTGTAGGATATAAAATTAATACACAGAAATCACTTTCATTTCTATATCCTAAGAATGAAAAATCAGAAAGAGAAATTAAGGAATCAATCCCATTCACTATTGCAACAAAAATAATTAAATATCTAGGAATAAACTTACCTAAGGAGACAAAAGAACTGTACACAGAAAATTATGAGACACTAATGAAGGAAAGCAAACATGGCATAAACAGATGGAGAGATAGTCCATGTTCCTGGGTAGGAAGAATCAATACTGTAAAAATGACTATACTATCAAATGCAATCTACAGATTCAACGTGATGCATATCAAATTACCAATGGCATTTTCACAGAACTAGAACAAAAAATTTCACAATTCAAATGGAAACACAAAAGACCCCGAATAGCCAAAGCAGTCTTGAGAAAGAAGAGTAGAGCTGGAGGAATCAACCTTCCTGACTTCAGATTATATTACAAAGCTACAGTCATCAAGACAGTATGGTACTGGCACAAAAATAGAAATATAGACCAATGAAACAAGATAGAAAGCCCAGAAATAAACTCATCCACCTATGGGTACCTTATTTTTGACAAAGGAGGCAAGAATATACAATGGGGCAAAGACAGCCTCTTCAATAAATGGTGCTGGAAAAGCTGGACAGCTACATGTAAAAGAATGAAATTAGAACACTTTCTAACATCATACACAAAGATAAACTCAAAATGGATTAAAGACTTAAATGTAAGACCAGAAACTATAAAACTCATAGAGGAAAACATAGGCAGAACACACAACAACATAAATCAAAATAAGATCCTCTATGACCCACCTCCTAGAGGAATGGAAATAAAAACAAAAGTAAACAAGTAGGACCTGATTAAACTTAAAAGCACAGCAAATGAAACTATAAGCAAGATGAAAAGACAACCCTCAGAATGGGAGAAGTAATAGCAAATGAAACAACTGATAAAGAATTAGTTTCCAAAACATACAAGCAGCTCATACAAGTCAATGCCAGAAAAACAAATAGCCCAGTCAAAAGATGGGGAAAAGACTTAAACAGGCATTTCTCCAAAGAAGACATATAAATGGCTAACGAACACATGAAAAGATGCTCAAAATCACTCATTATTAGAGAAATGCAAATCAAAACTATAATGAGATATCACCTCACACCAGTCAGAATGGCCATCATCAAAAAGTCTACAAACAATAAATGCTGGAGAGGGGTGGAGAAAAGGGAACACTCTTGCACTGTTGGTGGGAATGTAAATTGATATAGCCACTATGGAAGACAGTATGGAGATTCCTTAAAAAGCTAGGACTAAAACTACCATATGACCCAGCAATCCCACTCCTAGGCATATACCCTAAGGAAACCAAAATTGAAAAGGACACATGTATCCCATTGTTCATCGCAGCACAGTTTACAATAGCTAGAACATGGAAGCAACCTAGATGTCCATCGACAGATGAATGGATAAAGACGTGTGGTACATATACACAATGGAATATTAGTCATAAAAAGGAATGTATTTGAGTCAGTTCTGATGAGGTGGATGAACCTAGACTCTATTATACAGAGTGAAGTGAGTCAAAAGAGAAAGATAAATATCGTATTCTAACACATATATATACGGAATCTAGAAAAATGGTACTGAAAAATTTAATTACAGGGCAGCGATGGAGAAACAGAAATAGAGAACAGGCTTATGGACATGGGGAGAGGGGAGGAGAAGGTGAGATGTATGGAAAGAGTAACATAGAAACTTATATTACCATATGTAAAATAGCTAGTCAATGGGAATTTGCTGTATGGCTCAGGAAATTCAAACAAGGGCTCTGTATCAATCTAGAGGGGTGGGATGGGGCGGGAGATGGGAGGTAGGTTCAGAAGGGAGGGAACATATGTAGACCTATGGTTGATTCATGTTGAAGTTTGACAGAAAACAACAAAATTCTGTAAAGCAATTATCCTTCAATTAAAAATAAATTTTAAAAATATGAGTAAATATTCTAGATGTAACTTGCAGTGAAAACCTTAAGTGTTGTGTATCTAGAAACAATATCAGTCCCTTGAAAAATAAATATCACTAAGAGTAAAATGCTAAAATAATTTGTGATAACTGTGAAAACTATTTCCTGTACAAAAACAATTATTCAGTTCAGTTCAGTTCAGTCGCTCAGTCGTGTCCGACTCTCTGCGACCCCATGAATCACAGCACACCAGGCCTCCCTGTCCATCACCAACTCCCAGAGTACACTCAAACTCATGTCCACAGAGTCAGTGATGCCATCCAGCCATCTCATTCTCTGTCGTCCCCTTCTCCTCCCGCCCCCAATCACTCCCAGCATCAGAGTCTTTTCCAGTGAGTCAACTCATCTCATGAGGTGGCCAAAGTATTGCAGTTTCAGCTTTAGCATCAGTCCTTCCAATGAACACCCAGGATTGATCTCCTTTAGAATGGACTGGTTGGATCTCCTTGCAGTATAAGGGACTCTCAAGAGTCTTCTCCAACACCACAGTTCAAAAGCATCAATTCTTCGGCGATCAGCTTTCTTCACAGTCCAACTCTCACATCCATACATGTCCACGGGAAAAACCATAGCCTTGGCCTGACGGACCTTGGTTGGCAAAGTAATGTCTCTGCTTTTTAATATACTATATACTATCAAGGTTGGTCATAACTTTCCTTCCAAGGAGTAAGCGTCTTTTAATTTCATGGCTGCAATCAGCATCTGCAGTGATTTTGGAGCCCAAAAAAATAAAGTCTGACACTGTTTCCACTGTTTTTCCTTCTATTTCCCATGAAGTGATGGGACCAGATGCCATGATCTTTGTTTTCTGAATGTTGAGCTTCAAGCCAACCTTTTCACTCTCCTCTTTCACTTTCATCAAGAGGCTTTTGAGTTCCTCTTCACTTTCTGCCATAAGGGTAGTGTCATCTGCATATCTGAGGTTACTGATATTTCTCCCAGCAATCTTGATTCCAGCTTGTGCTTCTTCCAGCCCAGCGTTCCTCATGATGTACTCTGCATATAAGTTAAATAAGCAGGGTGACAATATACAACCTTGACGTACACCTTTTCCTATTTGGAACCAGTACAATTATTAAAACCTTTCAAATAGTTCAATAAGGAAATATATCAGTTAATACAAACATTTGTAGACAGAATGCTACCTAAGTAACTTTAAACAAGAATATGACATATTTTGAATCAAAACATGTTTACAAAATTTTAAATATAAGTAAACTAGTAATAATACAACAGAATAATAAAAAACTATAATAATACGAGTAAACTAGTAAAGATAAGATATCATAATTTTTAGTCTTTGTTAAATTTTTTGGTTTGTAACATTCATGAAAATTAATAAAATTAATTCACTTTCAAAAACTTTATTTAACATTCAAATATTAAACTGAATTAGGCCATGAGTCTTTCAAGGAAAAGCCCTGTTTGGAAAACCTTTCATACCTTGAGGGGATAAACAAAAAGAAAAATATCACCTTTGTTACCTCCAAGTTTCATGAGTATGATGGTCTCCAAAATCTGGATACAACAATAATTACATTTGGAGCAAACATAAGAAAGGAT
The DNA here is from genome assembly GCF_049115385.1 of Moschus berezovskii. Taxonomy (NCBI): domain Eukaryota; kingdom Metazoa; phylum Chordata; class Mammalia; order Artiodactyla; family Moschidae; genus Moschus; species Moschus berezovskii. The sequence goes on along the minus strand of NC_142471.1, from coordinate 55,397,198 downwards.
ATAAAGGATATAAAGAAAAGAAAAACATGTTACAGAATAATGGGGTACCCCAAATATCGTGCTGCTCCACTGACCTCAACTGAAAGAAAACAATGGTTCACTATCGGGAATGTACAGATATTTGACCAAAGAAGTCCAGGTAGAGACAGCACTAAGGAATGATGGTTTCTATGCTGGGATATCAAATTTTCAAATTTGACTACTCAATTTTTAAATAACAAAATAGTAATAATAGTTACCCTTAATAAGAATCCAAATTTATTCTTATATGCCAGAATTCTATTCTGTGATAGTGTGTTGCTGCTGCTGCTGCTAAGTCACTTCAGTCATGTCCGACTCTGTGTGACCCCATAGACGGAAACCCACCAGGCTCCCCCGTCCCTGGGATTCTCCAGGCAAGAACACCGGAGTGGGTTGCCACCTCCTTCTCCAATGTGTGAAAGTGAAAAGTGAAAGTGAAGTCATTCAGTCATATCCGACCCTTAGCGACCCCATGGACTGCAGCCCACCAGGCTCCTCCATCCAGGGGATTTTCTAGGCAAGAGTACTGGAGTGGCTTGCCATTGCCTTCTCTGGCTGCTGCTGCTATAGTGTGTCAAATACTGATCTTGACACTAGATGACTCAGCAAAATTGTCTATTTATAAACCCTCTTTCGCTGATACTCTAATCCTATTTCCCTCTGCTTGGAGTGTTTTGAAACAAATCTTGAACATTTTATTATTTTATTAAGAAATATTTCAACAGATATCTCTAAAATTAATAATAATAATAAGGACTCAGTATTTTCACACCTAAAACGTTAACAATATCTTCTTAATAGAGTCCAGGATCTAATCAGCACTCAGATTCTCTTGCCTGTTTTATATACTCATATTGCAGTATACATATATGTTTATTTACTTTATAATTTGAGTCATGATCCTACTAAGATCTATATATTACAATTAGTTGATGTAACAATTAAGTCTCAATGTGTGGGTTTACTCTTCTTCAAGTTTTTTTGAATTAAGGATTGCATTTAATTGCTGAGGAAAATAGGTTATTATTTTGTTTTTTGATCACTGCAATGTTATTTACATGTCTTTTTCCTCTCTGAATTTCTCATACAGACATCAACATTTAAGGAATAATAAGAGAAAGAGGGTTTATAAACAGACAAGTTTGCTGAGTGACCTAGTGAGAGGGAGAAAGGGGTGATAATAGAGATTTAGGAAATGGAGCCAACAGGACTTGCAAGTGTTTCATAGAAATCAATTATCTACCCTCTTCTCTACACTGTATTTTTACATGCAAATGAATCATTTCACAGCTTTATAACCTTAGTCTCCCAAATATTTATTTAAATCTCATACTTCTACAATAAGCCAGTTTCATATTCCTAACCCTCATGACAAGTCAAATATCTTTTCTTTATTGGAATATAATTGCTTTACAATGTTGTGTTATTTTCTGCTGTACAATAGCGTGAATCAGCCATATGTATACATGTATCCCCTCCCTCTCATTCCCCTATTCCATCCCTCTAGGGCATCACAGAGCACCCAGCTGAGCTCCCTGTGCTATACAGCAGCTTCCGCCAGCTATCTATTTTATACATGGTGGTGTACATACATCAATGCTCCTTTCTCGATCTGTCCCTTCCTCTCCTTGCTCCACCGTGTTCACAAGTCTGGTTTTTGCATCTACACCTCTATTCTTTCCCTGTAAATAGGTTCATCAGCGCCATTTTTTTTAGATTAAATTCAAACATCTCTTTTTTAAAAACCAAATATATCTTCTACCGAACTCTGCTCCTCTTACAGTGTGTTTTATCTTCATGAATGTCACCATTGTCACAAACCCAGGAATTGTGCTGGACCTTGTCTCTACTCTCATCCACTAAGTCAATCACTTGCCAAGTCCTGTTTGCTCCGTGTCCTGAATCTCTCTATATCACCACCCCGTCCCCTTTTCTATGCCCTGTTCTTAGTTGAGACTTTCATTTCACATCAAGTGTTTTATCTCACTCTGTATTATTAGCATAGACCAAGTGATGGTAATAAATCCAAAGACACAATGACCCAGCATCAAAAAAGCTTATTTCTGGCTCACAGGACAGCCCAAGAGTGTATTTTAAGATAATAGGGAGGCCTGTAACAATGGCAGCACCAAAATCTTCAGGACTTGGTTTCCAAAGTCTCAACCTAGTCAGTCGGGAAGAAGAAAAGCATAAAACCCAGGATAAGTCCGCCTTTAGTGGACCTTACCAAGACGTAGCACAATTCACTCCCACACACATTTCACAGAATAAGGACACACAGCCACACACAGAGAGACTGAGGAATGTGGTCCAGCTGTGTATCTAGGCCAAAGAAGCCCATTTTGGAAAACAGCTGATCTTCTTTGCCAAATACCTTTTATTTATTCATCCTTCACATTGCCACCAGAGTGTTCCAACATAAAAGCGAGGTAATATTTGTTGAGTGGGTGAGTGAGGCTGTGAGTAAAAAAGAAGCTATTAAGAAACTGTAAAGATTCTCCTCAAAATTCTCCAACAGCTCTCCATCCATTGCAGGGTAAAAACTGTCACTTACCACTGCATCAAGGCCCATACTTCTCTGCTGCTGATATCCTTCCAGCTTCATTTTACATCATTCACCCCTTCTCGTGCTTGTATTCAGCCAGATTGGACCATTTGCTATTGCCCAGATTAGCCACGTTCTCACATATGTTATGTACACGTTTCTTCCTTTTCCATCCACGAAACTCCCACTCATCCCTCAAGCCTCAATTCAAGAGCCATTTCCTCTTGGAAGCCTTCAACAGCACCCCACCTCCACTTCCACGCCAGGCAAAATAAGAGACTGGCTTTGCCTTCAGCACTTTAGCGCCTTGTAGTGAAAATCCCATGGACAGAGGAGCCTGGTGGGCTACAGTCCATGGGGTCGCTACTAGTCGGACACGACTGAGAGACTTCACTTTCACTTTTCACTTTCACACATTGGCGAAGGAAATGGCAACCCACTCCAGTGTTCTTGCCTGGAGAATCCCAGGGACGGGGGAGCCTGGTGGGCTGCCGTCTATGGGGTCACACAGAGTCGGACACGACTGAAGCGACCTAGCAGCAGCAGCAGTGACCCCTATTCTGTGCTTATAGGACCTGTCTCTCCTCTAGGCAGTGAGCTAGCCAATGGAAAAGCAGTGGGTGTGCTACCCATTCTCTTCCTATCAGTGATAGGGTGGCAACCACTTAGGCAGTTTTAACTTTCTCCTTTTCAAATTCCACCAGCTTGTAGAAGTACAGCCAAAAAAAGAAAATAAAAGCCAGCGTATAGACAAATACATTAGATAGGTAAATACAAAATTTCCTCCTCCTGTTGGGTAAATGGCACCATCACCATCACCCACAATTAGCCAAACCACGTATATATGTCTGTATATGCAATCTGATGGGGATTGCCTTATCTCCCCTCATCATTTACATTTAAATCCTCAAATCTTATACATTCTACATTCTTAATATCACCAAGTTCCCTTCCTCTCTGTGAGTTCCACATCAGCAAGTTCAGCCCTTCTCCCCACTCTTCCCTTCTCCTAAAGGAAGTTCCCTTCATTCTATACTATGTTTTCATGCTGGTGCAGATCTGGAACTTTCCATGACACTCTTACCAGTCCCTGGACTTCCCAGGTAGCTCAGCTTTAAAGAAACCACCAGCCAATGAAGGCGATGCACGAGCCTCGCGTTCAATCCCTGGGTCAGGAAGAACCCCTGGAGGAGGAAGTGGCAACCCACTCCAGTATTCTTGCCTGGGAAATCCCATAGACAGAGGAGCCTGGAGGACTACAATCTGTGGGGTCACAAAGAGTCGGACATGACTTAGCAACTAAACCACACAACCACACACTACACAGGAACAGACAAAAAGTTCTTCCAAATTGACCCTGACCCCTGGCCTTCTTCACTAAGGTCAGCCAGTATTCCATTAAAAAGTTTCAGCCACACCATGGGGCATTCTTTCCTTCTGACTCATATTACCCAGAAGCCTCTGGTTTCCCAGAATTTATGTTAAGTAGTGGCTGTCAGAGATGATAATATTTGCCAACAGTCCCTGGGGCACACTGCTTTACATTTTCCTGAAACAAAAAGGGGATTATTTTGTCCATATTTCTCATTTCTATGGGCTTTTGCATGTGCTAATTCCTCCTCCTCTGGCATTAAATAACAACATATTCCCAGTAAATCATGAAAATTACATTATTGTCTTTTAAACATCAGTTGCCAATTAAGGTCAACAAACAAGCTCTCTGACATTCTCTTGAACATCTTAGCATGTGGGTACTAACGTTTCACTCATTTTGAGAAATACTCATCAGAGGCAAGCAGGTAGAAGTAAATACTTGAGAATTTGATTTTTAGCAACTTCCCATCATCACCTATTCAGTTCTATATGCCTGCATTGTTGTCCCAAACAATAATCTTTGAAACTGTCCAGATACAAAAAATATCATGCTGCAATCATTGTTGATCTAATCACATCAAAATACTCACTGTTGTTATCTTTTCTCTCTGGCCTTTTTTCATCCTTTTTTTGTACCCCAGGAATGTGCTTTATCATACTTCCTCCTATCCATAGGTTAGTTCAGTTCAGTTCAGTTCAGTTCAGTCGCTCAGTCGTGTCCGACTCTCCGCGACCCCATGAATCACAGCACGCCAGGCCTCCCTGTCCATCACCAACTCCCGGAGTTCACTCAAACTCATGTCCACAGAGTCGGTGATGCCATCCAGCCATCTCATTCTCTGTCGTCCCCTTCTCCTCCCGCCCCCAACCTTTCCCAGCATCAGAGTCTTTTCCAGTGAGTCAACTCGTCGCATGAGGTGGCCAAAGTATTGGAGTTTCAGCTTTAGCATTAGTCCCTCCAATGAACATCCAGGATTGATCTCCTCTAGAATGGACTGGTTGGATCTCCTTGCAGTATAAGGGACTCTCAAGAGTCTTCTCCAACACCACAGTTCAAAAGCATCGATTCTTCGGCGATCAGCCTTCTTCACAGTCCAACTCTCACATCCATACATGACCACGGGAAAAACCATTGCCTTGACTAGACGGACCTTGGTTGGCAAAGTAATGTCTCTGCTTTTTAATATACTATCAAGGTTGGTCATAACTTTCCTTCCAAGGAGCAAGTGTCTTTTAATTTCATGGCTGCAATCAGCATCTGCAGTGATTTTGGAGCCCAAAAAAACAAAGTCTGACACTGTTTCCACTGTTTTTCCATCTATTTCCCATGAAGTGATGGGACCAGATGCCATGATCTTTGTTTTCTGAATGTTGAGCTTCAAGCCAACCTTTTCACTCTCCTCTTTCACTTTCATCAAGAGGCTTTTGAGTTCCTCTTCACTTTCTGCCATAAGGGTAGTGTCATCTGCATATCTGAGGTTATTGATATTTCTCCCAGAAATCTTATATTCAGATTTTAGCTTTGACGTAATATTCCCAAATGCCAACATCTCCTCTATGAAATTTCCATGATGCTATCCTGCCCAACATAATCTTTCTGTCCCCAGTGCAGTCCCTTTTCTAATATCTAGTATTGCATTTATAGACATTATTTATAGTCTTAACTCCCCTACTTCACTGCAAGGTCCTTAAGAAAAGAATACACATTCTCTTACTATGTTATCTTTACAAGGTCTATCAAGAGTATTGGGTTTATAGATTTTCATTAAGCATTTGTTGAAGGAATACATTTTCCCTGGATATAAATGGTTATCCTAGTTAAATTGTCGCTGAAAAAAGTTTTAGTGAATAATTCAGACAGATTTGGAAGAAGGTTTTTATAATTATTTGTACAGTATTTGATACATACAATGTAACCCAAGTTCCACTATTCTAAAGATTCACCGTCTTTGCTTAAAAGACTCTTAGTCATGGCTGGTATATAAGCTTCTTGAGGAAAGAAAGGACGTGGCTATTGTTTCCCTCTGTATGCCTGGTGTGTAGTCAATACTCAACACAAAAATACCAAATTAATCCTTCTAGATTCAGTTCGATTTCTTTCAAAAGTTTTTCTAACCAACTCTGGTTTCATTTATGCCTGAAGCTACACGTATATGTGTATATATTGTTGTTGTTCAGTTGCTAAATCATGTCTGATTCTTCACAGTCCCATAGACATCAACACACCAGGCTTCTCCGTCCTTCATTATCTCCTGGAGTTTGTGCAAATTCATGTCCACTGAGCTGGTGATGCTATCTAATCATCTTATCCTCTGTCACCCCTTCTTCTCCTGCCCTCAGTCTTTCCCAGCATCAGGGTCTTCTCCAATGAGACAACTCTTCCCATCAGGTGGCCAAAGTACTGGAGCTTCAGTTTCAGCACCTGTCCTTCCAATGAATCTTCAGGGTTGATTTCCTTTAGGATTGATTGGCTTGATCGCCTTGCTATCTGAGGGACTCTCAAGAGTCTTCTCCAACACCAGAGTTTGAAAGCATCAGTTCTTCAGTGCTCAGCCTTTTTATTTATTTTTAAATTGAAAGATAATTGCTTTACAGAATTTTGTTGTTTGTTGTCAAACATCAACATGAATCAGCCATAGGTGTACATATGTCCCCTTCCTTTTGAACCTCCCTCCCACCACCCTCCCCATCCCACCCATCTAGGTTGATACAGAGCCCCTGTTTGCATTCCCTGAGACATACAGAAAATTCCCATTGGCTATCTATTTTACATATAGTAATGTAAGTTTCCATGTTACTCTCTCCATACATCTCACCCTCTCCTCCCCTCTTCCTGTGTCCTTTATGGTACAGCTCTTCCATCCGTACATGACTACTGGAAAAACCATAGCTTTGACTATACAGAACTTTGTTGGCCAAGTGATGCCTCTGCTTTTTAATACACTGTCTATATTTGTCATAATTTTCCCTCTAAGGAGCAAGTGTGTTTTAATTTCATGGCTGCAGTCACCATCTGCAGTGATTTTGGAGCCCAAGAAAATAAAATCTGTCACTGCTTCCACTTTTTCCCCTTCTATTTGCCATGAAGTGATAGGACTGGAAACCATGATCTTAGTTTTTCTTCACTCCCCTCTTTCATCTTCATCAAGAGGCTATTTGATTTCTCTTTGCTTTCTGCCATTAGAGTGGTATCGTGCATATGTAGATACATTCATATATACAGACACATGGATATATGTATACATACATACATGTATACATGTATATATCCTTTCTTTAAGCAATCCACTATAACAATCATCCAAAGAAAACATCATTATTCCCTTTTTATTAATGAGAAAACTCAGAGTCAGAGATCTTTAAATAATCAGGTAACAAACTGGTTGAGTGGCCGACCTTGAACTCTAATTTGAATAGGCCTAATTCCATATGGTTCTTTTTACTGCACCGCAGTGTCCCTTATCGTTTCATGAGACTTACAATTTTCTTCACTTTCCAAAATCAACAGCATAGTAATACAATCCTTCCAGGATTAGCATTAATTTTAATATCTATACTCCTTTGGGATCTATTTCTCTCTCTGTTCCTTACTTCGTGGTACACTCTGCTTGGGAAAGTGTTCTCCAATGATAAGAGCTTTCATTCTAGTGCTGTGCTGTCTTGGCTCCCTTTTCTGTATATGAAGTGAAGTAATAATGTCTTTTTCTTGGATTTCTCTCAATTCTTGTAGTTTAATAAAGCTTCCCAAAACACACTAAAGTTTTCCCCCCTCTGGTCACACTTCCTCCTTCCCATTGATGACCTCTTTTTTATTATGGTCCATCTCTTTTCTAATAATACACATTTCATTTTATCATTAATTGGCTCACTCTCCACTTTACTTAATTACACAAGCAATGTAGAATTGCTACAAAATACATACAAATAAAAGGAAAATATTAATAAGTAGAAATTCCACTACCTAGGGAAAAGAACTATTACTGCAGCAGTCTTCATCTCACTTTAGTTTTATCTATTTAAATATATTTATATAAACATTCATATACAGATTTTTTAAAATAAAATTGTATTATACACCTGAGTCAGTTTTAATTTAAAAAGTTTCTTTTACTGTTCTATGGACATTAAAAGCATGAGTTTTGTTTTGTACAAAATAAGGTTTGTTACATATTTAAACATATATTATCAATTTTTTAATAATCATATATACTTCTATTTCTTTGGTTAGGTAAAGACTCAAAGGAATATGCTAATGTTTCCCTACACTATTGTTTTGAAACTTTTTTTCACACATAACAAATAGATTTAGCATTATGTATTTTGACTATGCCAAAGCCTTTGACTGTGTGGATCACAATAAACTGTGGAACATTCTGAAAGAGATGGGAATCCCAGACCACCTGACCTGCCTCTTGAGAAACCTGTATGCAGGTCAGGAAGCAACAGTTAGAACTGGACATGGAACAACAGACTGGTTCCAAATAGGAAAAGGAGTGCGTCAAGGTTGTATATTGTCACCTTGCTTATTTAACTTATATGCAGAGTACATCATGAGGAACGCTGGGCTGGAAGAAGCACAAGCTGGAATCAAGATTGCTGGGAGAAATATCAATAACCTCAGATATGCAGATGACACTACCCTTATGGCAGAAAGTGAAGAGGAACTCAAAAGCCTCTTGATGAAAGTGAAAGAGGAGAGTGAAAAGGTTGGCTTGAAGCTCAACATTCAGAAAACAAAGATCATGGCATCTGGTCCCATCACTTCATGGGAAATAGATGGAAAAACAGTGGAAACAGTGTCAGACTTTGTTTTTTTGGGCTCCAAAATCACTGCAGATGCTGATTGCAGCCGTGAAATTAAAAGACTCTTGCTCCTTGGAAGGAAAGTTATGACCAACCTTGATAGTATATTAAAAAGCAGAGACATTACTTTGCCGACCAAGGTCCGTCTAGTCAAGGCAATGGTTTTTCCCGTGGTCATGTATGGATGTGAGAGTTGGACTGTGAAGAAAGCTGATCGCCGAAGAATCGATGCTTTTGAACTGTGGTGTTGGAGAAGACTCTTGAGAGTCCCTTATACTGCAAGGAGATCCAACCAGTCCATTCTAAAGGAGATCAATCCTGGATGTTCATTGGAGGGACTGATGCTAAAGGTGAAACTCCAATACTTTGGCCACCTCATGAGACGAGTTGACTCACTGGAAAAGACTCTGATGCTGGGAAAGGTTGGGGGCGGGAGGAGAAGGGGACGACGGAGAATGAGATGGCTGGATGGCATCACCGACTCTGTGGACATGAGTTTGAGTGTACTCCGGGAGTTGGTGATGGACAGGGAGGCCTGGCGTGCTGTGATTCATGGGGTCGCGGAGAGTCGGACACGACTGAGCGACTGAACTGAACTGAACTGAACTGATTTTGTCATTATGTTCTTCAATGCATATCATTTGATTGCAGTTAAGTATTTATTGAGGTTTGAAAGTGGCAACAATAAAACAATCTCTTTGTCCTATTTGTTGATTTTTATAGGAATACAAAAACTTTCTGTGTAAATTGGGAGTCCTGTTGTAGTTTTGTTTGTATTTGTATGGCATGCATGAAAAGTTGCTTCAGTCGTGTCCGACTCTTTGAGACTCTATGGACTGTAGCCGGCCAGGCTCCCTTGTCCATGGGATTCTCCAGGCAAGAATATTGGAATGGGCTGCCATGCCCTCCTCCAGGGGATCTTCCCCACCCACAGATCAAACCTGAATCTTCTGAAGTGGCAGGCAGGTTCTTTAACACTAGTCACCTGGGAAGATCTTGAATGGCATATTTTTGCCAGTTTTTGCATTTTTAATCCAGTATTTATAACAGCTCCTGGCATGTGGTAGGCATTCAGTAATTTGATCCAAGGATTGACTAAATCAATAAATGCTGATTAACCTTTGTTACCTCATCTTAGATGTCTGCTATAAACAGAATCTTATTTGATTTTGTTTTTTGACTGACTGCAGCCATGAAATTAAAAGACTCTTACTCCTTGGAAGGAAAGTTATGACCAACCTAGGCATATTAAAAAGCAGAGACATTACTTTGCCAACAAAGGTCTGTCTAGTCAAGGCTATGGTTTTTCCAGTAGTCATGTATGGATGTGAGAGTTGGACTATAAAGAAAGCTGAGCGCCAAAGAATTGATGCTTTTGAACTATGGTGTTGGAAAAAGACTCTTAAGAGTTCCTTGGACTGCAAGGAGATCCAACCAGTCCATCCTAAAGGAAATCAGTCCTGAATGTTCACTGGAAGGACCAATGTTGAAGCTGAAACTCCACTACTTTGGCCACCTAACGGGAAGAACTGACTCATTGGAAAAGACCCTGATGCTGGGAAAGATTGAAGTCGGGAGGAGAAGGGGATGACAGACGATGAGATGGTTGGATGGCAACACCGACTCAATGGACATGAGTTTGAGTACACTTCGGGAATTGGTGATGGAGAGGGAGGCCTTGGGTGCTACAGTCCATGGGGTCACAAAGAGTCAGACATGACTGAGTGACTGAACTGAACTGAATACTTTTTACCTTTATTGGTGATTTTATCCTACTTGTATTTATTTTTAGGTTATATACATTTGGATCTACTTCTGTTATCTTGTATGTTTTTAAATGTTTCATTACCATTTTCTAACTTTCAGCTGATGCTCTAATAATTTTTCCTCCAGTAGGAATTTGGAATATTTTAGTTCTGCCAGTGGTTATCTTTTTAAAAAAACTACTTAAATCCATGCTTCTCTTCCATATTCTCAAATGTCTCTGGTCACAAATGAATAGTATCCATTGGTGTCTCCTATAAAAGTTATGGAAATCAGCATATATATATATATATTTATAGGTGGCTCAGTGGTAAAGAATTTGCATTCATGAAAGAGATGTGGGTTCAGCCTCTGGGTGGGGACAATCCCCTGGAGAAGGAAATGACAATCTACTCTAGTGTTCTTGTCTGGGAAATGCCATGGATGGAGGAGCCTGGCAGGTACAGTCCATAGGGTTGCAAAGAGTCAGACACAACTTAGCAACTAAAACAACAAAATATATATATTTACCCTCTTACTACCTCCCTTCCAGCTGCCATTTAGCCCATTTGGGGGTAGTAAGATACGTTATTGTTATTTATCTCCTTAATCTATTATATTCTTTCTAGTTCTCTGATCACTTTGTCCTTTTCCTGTGTTCTTAAAGAGCTTTTCACTTGTCTTTTATTGAATTAATTCTCTGCAGTATTGATTCTGCTCTTTATTGCTTCTTATGCCACCATAATTTCTCTTATACTCTTCCTTGTTTCCTCACATATCAGTCTCACATTTCCATTTTATTTTCATCTTGTTGTCTCACCATAACATCTTTTATAGCTTATTCAAAGAATCCACAATTTCCTTAAGTACCCTGAAAACACTGAGCAAATATTCCCTAAAACTTAATTGTCTTTCTTAAAGTATGCTCATTCTATGTTTGGAAATACTATGGTTATCCTCTAATTTATGTGGCAGAATTTTTTCACATATCTCAATTTTGTTTCATTGCTCTTTAGTCATTTTTGAAACCATTCATTAATTGAAAATAAATATATTAGTGGAATATATATAATATATTATATATATATATAAGTGGAAGATCTTCACAGGTTTGGCCCTGGAAGAAAAAATAATGAAAAGAAAAAAAAAAAATCCTAACTTACTAGCACTAGCTTACAGTTTCATCCTCTAGTGTGAAAGACAGACTTTAAGTAGGTAAGAAAGTAAATATCCAAAGTGGGAGGCGGAGGTGGGAGGGGCCAATCAACATGGCAGAGGGAGGGGTCCCTGTTTGGGGTGAGGCTTTCATTGGCTTGGCTTGCAAGCATGCTCAGTCACTCAGTCCTGTCTGGCTCTTTGCAACCCTACTGACTGTAGCCCTCCAGGCTCCTCTGTCCATAGGATTTCCCAGGCAAGAATACTAGAGTGGGTTGCCATTCCCTTCTCCAGGGGATCTTCCCAACCCAATTATCAAACCCAGGTCTCCTGCACTGCAGGCAGATTCTTTATCATCTGAGCCACTGCGGAAGCCTTCATGGGCTTGGACTGGGCCTTCTAACTGTCTCCCGCTGGTTATAGGAAGTTGGCCACATGAAGACTGATCTCTTTGCAGATGTTGCACCTAAGATGGCCGAGAATTTTAGGTTCTGAAATGGAGATTTCAAAAAAGATGGGGCTGCAGTAACATACAAAGGGAGCATCTTCCACAAAGTCATAAAAGATTTCAGGATGGAGATTTTGTTAATGGAGATGGTACTGGAGTTGCTTGTATATTCCAAGGGCAATTTGCAGATGAAAATTTTAAGCTTAATTTTAGCTCCAGGCCTGCTTTCCATGGCAAACAGTGGTCCCAGTACAAATGGCTGCCAGTTTTCCATCACCAGCTCTAAGTGTGATTAGCTAGATGGGAAGCACGTGGTATTTGGAAAAATCACTGAGAGACTTCTGGCGATGAGAAAGATTGAGAATATTCTCCAAGGCCCCAACAATAAACCCAAGCTGCCTGTGTTGATCTCACAGTGAAGGGAGATGTAGACCAGAGGGAGACTGAATCAGACCCTCCACCTCTGCCACTATAGGCCTTCCCTTTCTCAGGGTGATGCTCTTCAGTAAGATAAACTGGACTGGCCCCTTGTTGGCTGCACTGCTGGCTGCTGCCCCATTTGATCAAGAGACCTTGAAAGCCTCACAGATTCAAAACCCAAGATTTCATGTTTAAGCTTTCAACTGTAAACAGTTGTTGTTTTTGAAAAAAGAAAAGAAATATCCAAAATTAATCGGGACAAATTATCAAAGAAAAAGAAAGGAGTCTAATGAGAAAAAACCTGGGAGAACCTACCTTAGATTGGGTGATCCAAGAAACCTCTTTTTTTGTAAACCATACAGATTTTACTAAAATGTTCCTATGTGAAACACTACATAATATACAGTTTTACTGATACACATGCTGAGAAGTGATATTTAAGATGAGATTTGGAGGATGGAAATAAGCAATCTATATGAAGAAAGAGTGTAAGAGTGAACAAGGTAAAAAAACCAGCACACGTGAAAGCCCTGAGGCCAGAGTCATTGCCACTCCTCTACCCTTAGCACTCTGCAGGAGACAAAGCTCAAGAGGTCGGTAAAAACCAGGTCATGCCCAGTCTTATACAAGCTTGGCTTTTCTTGGAAATGTTAAAATAAATTACTAGGATCTGTAAGGAAAAGGAGTGTATGATCCGATTGACATTGTGAATGCACTAAGGCTGCTGTCTGAAGCATGGGGTAGGAACACAAAAGTAGAAGCTGGGGACCAGTTAGGAGGCTGGGTTGGGAATCCGGATGAGATATTATAGTTGTTTGGATCATGGCAGAGGGATTCAAACTATATTTTGGAATTAGAACCTTGGAGTAAATGGACTGGATTAAATATGCAAGGAAATAACAAGGCTTGAGGCTTGAGCAACTGGCTTGACAGTGCTGCCATTTACTGAGATCTGAAAGGCTAGTGGAGGAACAGATTTAAGGCCAAAAGTCAAGAGTTTGGGACATGTTATGTTTGTGATTCACTTGAAAAATAGATAAAATTGAGATTCTAAAGAGATCTGGGAGAGAAATATAAATTTGGGAGTTGGGATACAGAGGGATTTAATATCTCATAAATGCATTAGAGCATCTCAGGTAAAGTACACAGAAAGATGAGTAGGTGGTCATGTACCATAGTGTGAGGGCCTCCACAGTTTAGATGTATCAGTTCAGTTCAGTTCAGTCGCTCAGTCATGTCCAACTCTTTGCGACCCCATGAACCGCAGCACGCCAGGCCTCCCTGTCCATCACCAACTCCCGGAGTCCACCCAAACCCATGTCCATTGAGTCGGTGATGCCATCCAACCATCTCATCCTCTGTCGTCCCCTTCTCCTCCTGCCCTCAATCTTTCCCAGCATCAGGGTCTTTTCAAACATGTCAGCCCTTCGCATCAGGTGGCCAAAGTATTGGAGTTTCAGCTTCAACATCAGTCCTTCCAATGTACACCCAGGACCGATCTCCCTTAGGATGGACTGGTTGGATCTCCTTACAGTCCAAGGGACTCTCAAGAGTCTTCTCCAACACCTGGTAAAGAAGAAAAAAGTAAGAACAGAATCTGAGGACTGCAGAGCCACAGAAGCAAGGAAAGGAAAATATTTTAAGAAGAAAATGTGATTGACTTTCATTTAAAATTACAAAGTAAAGATAATTCTTCACACTTTTTCTCTCAGGACTTTCCTCCAAACCACAAGGACAATGAGAACAGAAACACAAATTCAACTTTACTGAATCCTGGAGACATCTACAAACCATAAAAATATGAAGTATGGAAAAGATACAGATGAATAGTAACAACCTATCAGAAAACAGTAGAAAGTAAAACTTAAATGCCTGCCATGAAAAATACTGATGAGAAGAAAGTAAATTTATTCTGCCAAACCCGAAAAAGGGGTTCAGAAAGCAGAGTGTTATAGACAGAGGGGTAAAACTGAAAACAGAGCTTTGAGATTTGGATCTCTTGCTTCTCATTATGAATGGACAGCCAAGCAATATTTCCAAGAAATATCTGGAAATATATTTCCACATTTCCATTAATGTGAACAAAAATAACCAAATAAACTTTAAAAAAGAAGCTAAAGAAGAAAAAGACAATGTAAAGAGCAGATGAAAACTTGAAATTTTAAAAACTGTAAGTACTTCCCTCAGAATAATGAGAATATGTGTGTCTATAAATCAACAACAGGAAGCCACACAGAAGAGAAATTCAGAGAACAAGAAAGAGATTCTGGAAATGAAAATGTAATTTAAATTCTTTTTAAAAAATCAATAGGATTGGAAGATAAAGTCAAGAAAATTCGTCAGAAAGTAGAACAAGGAGAGAAAAGATGTTTAAAAATCCAAAAATTCACATATGACTAAGAGGAGTTCCAGAAAGAGAGAACAGAGAAAGCAGTGGGAGGAAAATTATCAAAGACACACACACACAACAATTTCCAGAAGTTAAAGGACATGAAACTATAGATTTAAAAGATCTACTATCACAGAAAATGAATTTTTAAAAAAATCCCTAGGGCACATGATTGTAAAATTTTAGAGCACCAAAAATAAAAAGAAGATTCTGAAAGATTTCAAAGAGAGATAAAAAAAAAAAGGGGGGGGGGTGGGTTTCATGAAAGAAATAGAAATCAAAATGCTATTGAACATTACATCAGAGGAGGCACCATCATGTAAAAGTTGGGAACCTGGCTGCCTGGGTTAGAATTCTGACTTTACTCCCTACTAATGATGTAACATTGCACAGTTAATTACTATTTATGCCTCAGTTTCCTCCTCTGAAAAATGACACTAACAATAGCATTACTTCATAGAGTAGAACATGACTGAGCGACTTCACTTTCACTTTTCCCTTTCATGCATTGGAGAAGGAAATGGCAACCCACTCCAGTGTTCTTGCCCGGAGAATCCCAGGGACGGAGGAGCCTGGTGGGCTGCCGTCTATGGGGTCGCACAAAGTCGGACACAACTGAAGTGACTTAGCTGCAGCAGCATAGGGTTGTTAAAAGGACTTTGTTGTTGTTTAGTTGATAAGTCGTGTCCGACTCTTCCGCAACCTGGTGGACTACAGCCCACCAGGCTCCTCTGTCCATGGGGTTTCCCACGCAAGAATACTGAAGGGGTTTGCCATTTCCTTCTCCAGGGGATTTTCCTGACCCAGAGATTATACCAGCATCTCCTGCATCTCCTGCATTGGCAGGTGGGTTCTGAGCCACTGGGGAAGCCCGTTATGAGGACTAGATGAGTTAATATTTGTAAAGTGCTCAGAATATTGTCTGGAACCCAATACCTACAATTTAAGTATCTCCTACATAAATTTAAAGAAGACAAATTGAACAGGACTTCAAAATTCTATGGCTGGGGACTTCCTTGGTGGCCTAGCGGTTAAGAATTCACCCTATAATGCATGGGACTGGGGTTCAATCCCTGGGCAGGGAACTAAGATCTCACATGTCATGGGGCAGCTAAGCCAGCATGCCACAACCAAGACCAGACACAATCAAATAAATAAAATTTTTTTTTTAATTCTAAGGATGAGTTGTTACTGAAAAGTCATAACTAAAACTCTTAAACAAATATGAAAATAGAAAAACCATCTTTACAGATGTGCAAAATATCAAAGAGAAAGAATTTACTTCCTCTGTACCTTTCCTTAGGAAGTTCCAGAATTGTAAACATCACTAAAACAAGAATTAAACCAAGAAAGAGAGAGATACAGCAGTCAGGAAAGGATTGGAAGATAAAGGTGGGGGGAGGGAGGAATGTAGCACAAGAGAAAAGGAAGTCCCAGGATCATATCAGTATAGCAGGCCAAGAGGGCAACCACTGCCAATCCAAGAGATGGCTCCAGGAAAATAAATGGAATGAATATGTTACAGTTGGATTTGTCCATGTGGAACACTGCTTGAAAGAAAGGAGGAAAAATAGCAAAGGGTACAAGGCACAAGGAAATGGACAAATGGAAGCAAATCAGACAATTACTAACTACAGAAAAATCAAAAGTTATTTAAGAAACAATCGGGATAGTGCTTGGCAAAGAGAGCAATATTTATTTAGTCCAGTGATACCAATATTTAATAGTGATTTAACTGAAAAGTGTGATATATCGATACCAAGAGGATTGAAAAGGGGTAAAAATATGTGTGCTAAATAGCATCTTCCAGATAGTAAGTCAATATAAACTTCAGAATTAAAAAACAGAGTGCATATTGACGCATCATTTAGACACATGGAGGTAATTATCAGATTGGGTATTCGCCTCCAAGTAGTGTGTATAGATTCTTCTTGCTGATCTTGAGCACCCCGAACACCACCTTTTAGATCCAGCTAGAAGGCTGATGATGTGTGTTCTCATAACCACTCCAAAAGGAGTTTACAGAAGGCTGGAGAGAGCAGAGACCAGAGCCCACCCCAGGGTCAGACTCGGGTGGGGGAATTTTTCTCTGTTGTTTGACTTCCATTTTTCATTCTTTTGTCACAGGAAAGCAGTTTTCCATGTCTTGTGCATAGTCGCTCAGTCATGTCCTACTCCTTGTGACCCCATAGACTGTAGCCCACCAGGCTCCTCTGTCCATGGGGGTTCTCCAGACAAGGACACTGGAGTGGGTTGCCATGCCCTCCTCCAGGGGGATCTTCCCAACCCAGGAATCAAATCCAGGTCTCCTCCATTGCAGGCAGATTCTTTACCACCTGAGCCACCAGGGAAGACTACTGAGAAGATGGATCAAAGAAAATTCCCAACTTGCCCTTGAGAGATCCCCTCAAAGAGGGAATGGCTACCCACTCCAGTATTATTGCCTGGAGAATTCCATGGACAGAGGAGCCTGATGGGTTATAGTCCATGGTGTAGCAAAGTCAGACATGACTGAACGACTAACACTTTCACTTTCATATTGTTATTATAGCCGCACCTCCCATCCTCACTCGACCTTAATCATTTTAAACTAAGGTGTGTCAATAGAGTTTCCAGGATTTATCTTCTTCTCTGTCACTTCAGTCTGGTCCCATTGCACTATCAGTTCAGTTCAGTTCAGTTCAGTCGCTCAGTCGTGTCCGACTCTCCGCGACCCCATGAATCACAGCACGCCAGGCCTCCCTGTCCATCACCAACTCCCGGAGTACACTCAAACTCATGTCCACAGAGTCGGTGATGCCATCCAGCCATCTCATTCTCTGTCGTCCCCTTCTCCTCCCGCCCCCAACCTTTCCCAGCATCAGAGTCTTTTCCAGTGAGTCAACTCGTCGCATGAGGTGGCCAAAGTATTGCAGTTTCAGCTTTAGCATCAGTCCCTCCAATGAACATCCAGGATTGATCTCCTTTAGAATGGACTGGTTGGATCTCCTTGCAGTATAAGGGACTCTTAAGAGTCTTCTCCAACACCACAGTTCAAAAGCATCGATTCTTCGGCGATCAGCCTTCTTCACAGTCCAATTCTCACATCCATACATGACCATGGGAAAAACCATTGCCTTGACTAGACGGACCTTGGTTGGCAAAGTAATGTCTCTGCTTTTTAATATACTATCAAGGTTGGTCATAACTTTCCTTCCAAGGAGCAAGTGTCTTTTAATTTCATGGCTGCAATCAGCATCTGCAGTGATTCTATAGCTAATATAAATTCTTTGAATTTTGTGGAATGTGGTTGGCACCATTCCCTGGTTTCAAAACAAATTAGTTGGGGATATTTTGGTTTTGTTTCTTCAATGTCTTATCCATTTCTAATTCTGAGAAAGCTTCAGAATTTTGTGCTTAAGCTACCATCTTTCCCAGAAATCTGTGGCAACTGGCAATGTTTCCTGATTCTCCTCAATGTGTTTAACACATATCTAAATATTTTTACAAAATGTATTAAAAATAGACCTTTTCAAATTCATAACCTAAAAAGGACTTATGCTTCAATGTATACTACTTTACAACACTTAGTCCTGTATTGATTCAATTATACATTGTTCGCAAGGATGTTTAAAATTCTAATGCAAACAAAAGGTGGTATACCCACACAATGGAATATTATTTGACCACAAAAACAAATGAAGTACACCATGAATAAAATGTGAAAGAAGCCAGTTACAAGCGGCCATATGCTGTATGATTTCATTTATATGAAATGTCCAAACTAGACAAATCTGCAGAGACATAAAGTACTTTAGTGTTTCCCAGGAGATGTGGGGAAGGAAAATGGGGAGTGACTGCTAACAGATACAAGTGATGAAAATGTTTTGGAATTAAAAAGTGGTGATGTTTGCACAACTTTCTGAATACACTAAAACTACTGAAGTGTATACTTTAAAAGTGTGAATTTTATGGTATGTGGATTACAACTCAATAAAAAATATCTCTTGCAATCTCCCTAGGGGCTTGAGACCTGTTGAAAAATTTCAAGCGATAGCATACACAATTGAATGCAAAAAAAAAAAAAACAACACCCACACCATACTATGGAGAAAATCCCAATCCATAAATTACCTAAGGTAGAGTTTTATGTACCAATAATAGAATCAAAAATATTATTAAATGTTAAAACAAAATGGAATTTCTGAAATGCATATTGCATGCTACCATTTGTATAAAAAAAAGAAAATAGAGGCTATATAAATGATTTTATATATACATAAAATATCTTTAGGCAATACATAAAAGTTGGTTACAGTGGTTACCTCCAAAAAGAACTGGCTAAGGAGAGTATAACAAGGTCGTGAGACTTCTTGCTATATATTTTAAACTACATGTACTGTATCAAACTTCAGGAGATGGTGAGGAACAGGGAGGCCTAGGCTGCTGCAGTCCATGGGGTCTCAAAGCGTCAGTCATGACTGGGCAACTGAACAACAACAATTATATACACTATAAACTTTTTAAACCATATGAATGGAATAAGCATTCAAAATAAATTAAAATTATTCTTCCCTAATTATACTTCATATTACAAATGCAGTCTCCAACTAGAATTGTGGATTTGTCTATTTCTCCTTTCAGTTGTATTAGCTTTGCTTTGCTATAGTTGAAACTCTGATTTCAGATGTACACACATTTAAAGCAATTATGGCTTCTTAATGAGTTGACCTATTTTATACTAAGAAATGTCCCTCTCTCGCAGACATAGAGAACAAACTTGTGGACACAGTGGGGGAAGGAGTGAAAGTGAAAGTGTTAGCTGTTCCATGGTGTCCAACTCTTTACGACCCATCAGGCTCCTCTGCCCATGGAATTCTCCAGGCAAGAATACTATAATGGGTTGCCATTTCCTTCTCCAGGGGATCTTCCTGACCCAGGGATCAAACCTACGTCTCCTGCATTGCAGGTGGATTCTTTACTGTCTGAGCCACCAGGGCAGGAGAGGGTGAGACAAATTGAGAGAGCAGCATGGAAACATATACATTACCATATGTAAAACAGATTGCTAGTGGGAAGTTGCTGTATGATGTGGGAGCTCAAACCGGTGTTCTGTGACAACTCATAGGGATGGCAAGGGAGGTGGTAGGGAAGTTCAAGAGGGAGAGGACATATGTATATCTATGGCTGATTCATGTTGAGGTTTGACAGAAAACAAAATTCTGTAAAGCAATTATCCTTCAATTAAAAATAAATAAATAAAATAAAAAGAAATATCCTGCTATATTTTGTAATATTTCTTGTTTATAAGTTTATATTGTCTGATATTAGTATAGCCATGTTTCTTTTTATTAGTATTTGCATAGTACATCTTTCCCTATTCTTTCACTTTAAACCTGTCTTTATGTAAAAAATGAGTTATCTAATTTGACAATCATGCTTTCCTTTCTATCTTTTAATAGATTATAATATTTTTAATAACTATTTTAAGATTATTTTCTACTAATTTCATCACTGTTATTTCCGGGTCTGTTTTATTGGTCAATTATTTTGGTAATAGACTTTTTTAAGAAACAATTTTAGGTTCACAGCAAAATTGAAGGGAAAGTTCCCATGTACATCCTGCCCTAACAAATGCATAGTCTTCCCATTATTAACATTCCACACGAGAGTGGAAAAATCTGTTACATTTAATAAACCTTGACACATCATTATCACCCAAAGTCTATAGTTTAAATCAGGGTTCACTCTTTGTGTTGTATATTCTATGGATTTTAACAAATGTTTAATGATATGTATTTGTTATTATAAGTTCATACAAAATGGTTTCACTGCCCTAAAATTCTTTGTTCCTCCCTTTCTCCCTCTAACCTTTGGCAACCACTGATTTTTTTAACTGTCTCCATAATTTTGCCTTTTCCAGAATGTCATATAATTGGAATCACAATATATAACATTTTCAGATTGGCTTCTTTCACTTAGTAATACATATTTACATTTCTTCCATGTCTTTTCAAGACTTGATAGCTCATTCTTTTTAGTGCTGAATAATATTCTGTTGTCTGGACATTTCACAATTTATTTACCTATTCACCTACTGAAGGACATCTTGGTTGCTTCCAAGGTTCAGCAATAGTGAATAAAGCTGCTGTAAACATCTGCATGCAGGTTTTTGTGTAGAGATAAGCCTAGAAATCTTATGAGGTTGAAAATATGCCAGAATAGGAAAGGTATTAGCGCTTCCCTGGTGGCTCAGATGGTAAAGAATCCACCTGCAATGTGGGAGACCTGGGTTCCATCTCTAGGTTAGGAAGATCCCCTAGAGGAGGGTATGCAACCCACTATAGTATTCTTGCCTGGAGAATCCTCCTGGTGGGCTACGGTCCGTGGGGTTGCAAAGAGTGGAACACGACTGGGCGACTAAGCATACAGAGGAAAGGTATAAGACTAAATGAGTAAAAATAATGAAGCAATAGAGAGTGGGATGCTTAAAACCAGAGATTTGGGAGACATCTGAAAATTGGAAATGCAAGGATCAAGTCTAAGAGAATGATAGCTGCTAGTTGAAGTGGATGGAAAGAAAAGATCCATGAAAGTGATCATGTCAAGGAACTGTGGGTCTATCAGATGATAGCCTACCAGGAATCCTAAGATTAAGAGGTAGGCCTGAAAAACTCCATGGACAGATGAACCTGGCAGGCTACAGTCCATGGGGATGCAAAGAATTAGACACAACCGAAGGACTGAGCACACAGGAAATCAGGAAGCGAGGTACTAGTCATCAGTGAAAAAGAACAGATGACCAGGAGACTGCAAGGTAGAAGAGACATGAATTGTAAAATCTAATGCCACAGACTTCAGAGAGGATGTGTTTTTTGGTTTTGGTTTTTCAGGACAAGAGAAGTAACAGTGAGGAGCAAGGACCATGCCTATCCCATCACTCCATCTCTACCAAAGCTTGAGTTATCCGAAATGTAAAAGTAAAGTCCGCGTCCCCTTGAGGAGGTTACGGGGAAAGCAGTGCCTTGGAAGGAGGTCAGATATGAGTTATAGATTACTAATGACAGTTAATATCATGAAATAGAAAAAAATCACCCAAGCAAGCTGTTGGTGTAGAAGAAGGGAAGAGAGAAAAAGTCAGAACCCTGGGAAACATGGGCATCAAAATCTCACACTGAATTTTTAATTATTTTGAGTTAAAATAACACATGTATATAATTTTTTTGGCCATGCTGTGAAGCTTGCAGGACCTTAGTTCTCCCACCAAGGACTGAATCTGTGCCCCCTGCACTGGAATGCTGAGCAGAGTCCTAACCACTGGACCTCCAGGGAAGTTCCATGTGTACATAATCTTAAACTTCAAATAATGCTAAAAGGCTTACTGAAAAGGGACAGATTCCTACCTCTACCTTTCTTCATGCCCTGACCCTACTCTCCAGAGGAAATGTCTCAAACCCATTGTCAACTATTCTTGTTTTGCTTGGTATTGGCCTCCATATATTTAACTAAACATTATGCTTCTATCTCTTGATTCATCACTGTTAGGCTTTAGCTATTAACCATTGCCTTTCCATTATGGTGGACAAGGGCTTAGCTCTTCCATAACATCATCTATCTCCCCACACCACCACCACACCTCAGCCAACATCTTAGTAATTTTTGATAAAATCATTGATCAGTGTTTATATTATAGTAATGCATGTTAATGCTTCTGAGGAAAATTTGCTATCATATGTCCATCCTGTCTTATTCAACCCTTCATTTTTCACAGAATCGATAAATATCCCATCTTTTCATTTGTTTGATTTTCAACGTACTTCTAACATTTTTTTGCCCAAATGTTCCAATATCTCTCTCATCTACTCATCAATAACTTACTGCATACACTCAAATACACCAGTCCCATTTATTTCCCCTGGAGATCTTTTTCCCTGAAGACTCCATGTTTCTGCTTCCTGGCTGGTGTTTCTCTAGGCGTGCTGCACAACTCTTATTTTTAGGACTTCTCTTTGCTGCTCTCCCTCCCCTTTTCCAGATCCCATGTCTTCCTCTTTCTTGGTTTACTTCTGCATTTTTGTTGAACATATTCTCACATACCTTCCTAAGAGAAGTTGCATGGGAGATACAGTTACTAAAACCCTAAACTCCTGAAAATTTGTATATTCTACCTTTGTACTTGATTGATAACTTGATGAGGTTATAATTTGATATATTATTTTACATATATGATTTTTGAGTGTGGATTTATAACTGAATTAATACATTAGATATTATAAATAGAAAAATGAGATGTGAGGAAGTAGAGACAAGGGCAGATGTCCTTTTTGAGCTTGCTTTTGAAAAGCAAGAGGAGAGAGATAACTAAATAGGGTGCAAGAGAGAGTTTTTTATTCCTTCACAACATAAAATATGAAGGAATTTAATAATATTTGTGGATTTCAATAGGGCTTCCCAGGTGGCTCAGTGGTAAAGAATTCACTTGTCAATGCAGGAGACGTGGGTTCAATTCCTGGATCAGAAATATCACCTGCAGAAGGAAATGGCAAGTCACTCCAGTATTCTTGCCTAGGAAATCCCATGGACAGAGGAGCCTGGCAGGCTACATAGTGCAAGAGGTCTCAGAAGAGTCAGGCGTGACATAGTGACTAAACAACAACATAGATTTCAAAAGAGACTAAATAAGAAGAGAAAGAGAATCCAATAAAACATGATCTTTGCCCTAGGAAAGAAAGGAGTAAAGGCACAGTTGAAAAGTTAGCCTTAAACAAGAAGGAAAACATTTTTTCCTCTAAAATTAGAGGAAGGCAGATTGAGGGAGGTAGAGGGTTAGTTGATGATGGCCATAAGAAGGTCAGAATGTTGAGGCAGTCCACACAGCACGATGACCTTAATTTTCTCTCTTCAGTAGAAGACATGCCTGGGTTCTGAGAGAGAGAATAGAGAATATGGGAGCAATACACTGAGTAGGGAAGCAGAAGTTTACGGATGGGAGAAAGCTGGATCAGTTTAGTTCAGTTCAGTCACTCAGTCGTGTCCAACTCTTTGCGACCCCATGGACTGCAGCACGCCAGGCTTCCCTGTCTATCAACAAAACCCGCAGCTTACTCAAACTCATGCCCATTGAGTCGGTGATGCCATCCAACCATCTCATCCTCTGTTGTCCCCTTCTCTTCCTGTCTTCAATCTTTCCCAGCAACAGGGTCTTTTCCAATGAGTCAGTTCTTCGCATAAGATGGCCAAAGTATTGGAGTTTCAGCTTCAACATCAATCCTTCCAAAGAATATTCAGGACTGATTTCCTTTAGGATGGACTGGTTGGATCCCCTTGCTGTCCAAGGGACTCTCAAGAGTCTTCTCTAACACCATAGTTCAAAAGCATCAATTCTTTGGTGTTCAGCTTTCTTCATAGTCCAACTCTCACATCCATACATGACTAGTGGAAAAACCACAGCTTTGACTAGATGGAACATTGTTGGCAAAGTAACGTCTCTGCTTTTTAATATGCTCTCTAGGTTGGTCATAGCTTTTCTTCCAAGGAGTGTCTTTTAATTTCATGGAAGTAGTCACCATCCACAGTGATTATGGAGCCCCAAAAAATAGTCTGTCACTGTTTCCATTGTTTCCCCATCTATTTGCCATGAAGTGATGGGACCAGATGCCATGATCTTAGTTTTCTGAATGTTGAGCTTTACGCCAACTTTTTCACTTTCCTCTTTCACTTTCAACAAGATACTCTTTAGTTCTTCTTCACTTCCTGCTGTAAGGGCGGTGTCATCTGCATATCTGAGGTTATTGATATTTCTCCCAGCAATCTTGATTACAGCTTGTTCTTCATCCAGTCCAGCATTTCTCATGATGTATTCTGCATATAAGTTAAATAAGCAGGGTGAAAATATATGGTCTTGACATACTTCTTTTCCTATCTGGAACCAGTCTGTTGTTCCATGTCCAGTTCTAACTTGTTTCTTGACCTGCATACAGATTTCTCAGGAGGCAGGTCAGATGGTCTGGTATTCCCATCTCTTTCAGAATTTTCCAGTTTGTTATGATCCACACAAAGCCTTTGGCATAGTCAATCAAGCAGAAGTAGATGTTTTTCTGGAACTCTTTTGCTTTTTCGATAACCCAACAGATATTGGGTCAGATATTTGATCTCTGGTTCCTCTGCCTTTTCTGAAACCAGCTTGAACATCTGGAAGTTCACGGTTCACGTACTGTTGAAGCCTAGCTTGGAGAATTTTGACCATTATTTTGCTAGTGTGTGAGATGAGTGCAATTGTGCGGTAGTTTGAACATTCTTTGGCATTTCCTTTCTTTGGGATTGGAATGAAGACTGACCTTTTCCAGTCCTGTGGCCATTGCTGAGTTTTCCAAATTTGCTGGCATATTGAGTGCAGCACTTTCACAGCATCATCTTTTAGGATTTGAAACAGCTCAACTGGAATTCCATCACCTCCTCTAGCTTTGTTTGTAGTGATGCTTCCTAAGGCCCACTTGACTACACATTCCAGGATGTCTGGCTCTAGGTGAGTGATCACACCATCATGATTATCTGGGTCATTAAGATCTTTTTGTATAGTACTTCTAAGTATTCTTGTCACCTCTTCTTAATATCTTCTGCTTCTGTTAGGTCCATTCCATTTCTGTTCTTTATTGTACCCATCTTTGCATGAAATGTTCCCATGGTATCTCTAATTTTCTTTAAGAGATCTCTAGTCTTTCCCATGGAGAAGGCAATGGCAATCCACTCCAGTACTCTTGCTTGGAGAATCCCATGGACAAAAGAGCCTGGTAGGCTTCAGTCCATGGGGTCGCTAAGAGACACGACTGAGTGACTTCACTTTCACTTTTCACTTTCATGCATTGGATTAGGAAATGGCAACCCACTCCAGTGTTCCTGCCTGGAGAATCCCAGGGACGGCGGAGCCTTGTGGGCTGCCGTCTATGGAGTCGCACAGAGTCGAACATGACTGAAGTGACTTAGGAGCAGCAGCAGTAGTCTTTCCCATTCTATTGTTTTCCTCTATTTCTTTGCACTGATCAGTAAGGAAGGACAGCAGAGGTATAATAAAGCTGGATAGCAAAGTATAATAGGATTGCCAAGTAGCTGAGTTACAAAAATAATTGCTACTCACCATCTTGCTCTGTATTTTAGAATTGTAAGAGTCAGACTCATTGGAAAAGACCCTGATGCTAGGAAAGATTGAAGGCAAAACGAGAAGAGGGCAGTGGAGGGTGAGATGGTTAGATAGCATCACTGATTCAAAGGACATGACTTTGAACAAACTGAGAGGACAGAGGAGGACAGAGGAGCCTGGTGTGCTGCAGTTCATGAGGTCGCAAAAGAGACATGATTTAGTGACTGAACAACAAGAGTCAGATAGGAGGTATTTAAGCCAAACACTTTAAGTTCCCTTTCCATGCTGCCTGGATGATCAGGGTCAGCTTTGAATGGGAAAGGCAGAAGTAGAGAGAGAACACGTTGGATCTCCTTGCGCCTAACAGGTCTTTACTGAATATGAAGTTTCCACTTCCCCACAAGTGACTCTCCCACCCTAAGATCAAGTTGCTAAAGGTGCCCAGGCAACGTACAGAGCTGCTTGAATCACAAACGCTGTGGAATTGCTTCAAAAACATGCTGCACAGGTGGTGACAGAGCCAAGGAAGTGAGAACATGTTTAATAACTTGTTTACAGGGCTTTTTGTTGTTACGTGTCATTTCTCTCGCAAGATATGATTTATGCAAAGCACTGCCAAATATGTTGAGCGGCATGCCCTGTTTCCAGGGAAATCTACTATACTGTATTCAAAGCTGTAAATGCAAAAACGTGCGTTCTCTTTTCAGATGATGAAACTGAGGCACGGAGTGGGTGAGTAAGGCCAGAGAGCTAGTAAGCAGTGGCACTGAGAATCAGTGTGGTGTTGTGGCTTGAGCCTAATCATGAACTCTGTTACCACTTTACCTGAAGTATACACACGCATTTTGTACACTCAAGCATCCACTCGGTTATTACATATTGAAGAGTTGCACACTTGGAGAGCAGAAGGGAGGAGACAAAGAGGATGGGAGGAGAGAAAGTCTCTCAAGTCCACCATAGACAGAGCTGGTAGAGCCCTGGCATCCACTGGAGAACAAACTGACAACACAATATAAACCAAATGCACAGCAAATGGAGTCTTCTTTGAGGCTCCCTTGTAAAAACTGTGACCCAGCCTCTGCTTATGTATCTCAAAACGTACGGTTAAAAGCAAAATTAAGTTCTTCTTCAAGCTATAATTCTTCTGTTGGAAATTCTGTTAGCTAGAATGGCACTGTCCAATAAAAATAAAATGCAAACCTAACGAGTAATTTTAAGTTCTCCAGTAACCATGTGTTTTGAAATAGGTGAAATACTTAAATACAGTAATTTAACCTAGTATACCTGAAAGTTAATTTAACATTTGATCAATATAAAAATTACTGAAGAGATATTTTACATTCCATTTCTCACACTAAGTCTCCAAAATCTGGTACGTAATTTATACTTCCAGAAAATCTCAATTTGGACGAGTCATGAATTTCAAGTGCTCAACAGCCACATGTGGCTAGTGGCGATGGTACTGAACAGCAAGGAGCTGAAAGTTACTCATTGGGAGGCAAACTTGGCCTTCGAATATTCCAGTCATAAATTCTGGTTATACTCCATGGAGTGAGAGAGTACAACTCCCCCCTTTCAGGGGCCTTAGCCTCTTTAGTGGAGAAGGCAATGGCAAGCCACTCCAGTACTCTTGCCTAGAAAATCCCATGGATGGAGGAGCCTGGTAGGCTGCAGTCCGTGGGGTCGCTAAAGGTCGGACACGACTGAGCGACTTCACTTTCACTTTCACACGTTGGAGAAGGAAATGGCAACCCACTCCAGTGTTCTTGCCTGGAGAATCCCAGGGACGGGGGAGCCTGGTGGGCTTCCGTCTATGGGGTCACACAGAGTCGGACACGACTGAAGTGACTTAGCAGCAGCAGCAGCAGCCTCTTTAGTATTACAGCTACAGAGTATAGACCTAGAATTGAAGCAACTTGCCTAAGGTCATCCACTGAGTGGTGGGAAACCCAGGATGAGCACTCAGATGTTCTAACTCCCAGGGCTGTGCTCTTTGGAAAACACCATGCCGTTAATACTTTCTCTCACACGACAGACTTCAAGTATTTTACAACGTTTGGAAATACCCTTGGGCTTCTGTTCTCAAGGAAAACTTTTAGTTGACCTCCATATGTGCCTCTCAGACCTGTGCCTTGCCTAATAGGGTATTTTGCATATTGTAAATACTGTATAAATGGTTTTTAATCAAATGAGATTTGTGCATTGTACAAGCGGTACATATAGAAATTATTATTCACCTGCCATTATGTAGTTATTCAAACACTATCACATGCACACCATGTCAAAGCACTGGGTCAGATGATCATAAAGGAAAAATGAAACTTGAGATGACCTAATTCGTCCTCGTGACATCTGATAATCACTGGATTATTTTCTAATGTTCTTCAGTTCTGTGCTACAGAATATGTTATAGTCTTTTCCTGGGAATCAGTGTTAAACACACTGGTCTTCATTACCCAGAATGTATCCCTCTGGAGAGTTAAGGCAATCTTTTCTCATTTCTATGTGACAGAACTTTCCCCCATTTCCCCTAATTTGTCACAGATTACTGCTAATGATTCTGAGACCTCATTTTCAAGTTCCTTCATCACTCTGAAAATTAATTTGTTTGGAGCTTTGTTTTAGGTAAATGTCCTCTTACTTGCCTCTTCCCAAGCAAAGCCAAAGTGTGGCCTCCAGCACCTGCAGAATATTGAGATCCTTTCAGCAAAACAAATTAATACATTTCTTGTCAGTAATAAATTTCAAGCTTTTGAATAAAAATTAATATTTTTTAAAACTTGTATCTTGGACACAACTGAGCGAATTCACTTTCACTTTTCGCTTTCACACATTGGAGAGGGAAATGGCAACCCACTCCAGTGTTCTTGCCTGGAGAATCCCAGGGACAGGGCAGTCTGGTGGGCTTCCGTCTATGGGGTCACACAGAGTCGGACATGACTGAAGTGACTTAGCAGCAGCAGCAGCAGCCACCATTAACTTGACAGCTTTCCAATATTTAAAGACTTTTCTAATGAACCCAGAGTGATATAGCAGAGTGATATAAGTTTTTTTTAACATTGTGTAAGGAAATGTGTCAACATTTGGAAGATCTACACAACTCAGTGAACCAATATTATCCAAATAATCCATGTATGATGTTACAAAATCATGCATGGGTAAAAGATCCGTTCAAAGAACAGGATGAATCAATGTGTTTGCATTAATATAGAATACAAAAATTCACTGAAGGTTTCCAATTCCACATTGTGCCTAACTTTAAGGAAATTACAACTTGGTGGGTTGGTAGTACCAAATAAAAATATCTTCCCTGGTAGCTCAGGCAGTAAAGAATCTACCTGCAATGCAGGAAACCCAGGTTTGATCCTTGGGTTGGGAAGATCCCCTGGAAAAGAGCATGGCAACCCACTCCAGTAATTCTTGCCTGTAGAATTCCACGGACAGAGGAGCTTGGCAGGCTACAATCTGTGGAGTCACAAGGAATCAGACAAGACTGAGTAACTTTCACTTCACTTAACTCCACTTAACAATTATCTGAAAAGGCTGTTAACATACTTCTTTTCATAACTACATACCTATGTGAGGCCATATTTTCCTCACATAATACAACCAAAAACCATACCATAATAGATTAAAGGCAAAAGCATGTATGAAAGTCCGACTCATTCTATTAAGGCAAGTAAAAAAAGATATGAAAAAATGTTTTTTTACAAGCTACCCTTATCACTAAATTTCTGTTTTGGAAAGCATATCATCGTCATCAAAAATGTTATCTTAATATGTAATGAGTTTATTGTTACTTTTTAAATTAGTAAACATATGTCAGATAATAAGGCACGAGTTTTGATTCTTTTTTTTTTAGCTATAAAGTATCTTTCTTTTTGGGCTTCCCTAGTGGGTCAGTGGTAAAGACCCCACTGCCTGCCATTGCAGGAAATGCAGGTTTGGTCCTAGGGTCAGGAAGATCCCCTCTGGAGAAGGAAATGGCAACCCACTAGAGTATTGTTACCTGGGAAATCCCATGGACAAAGGAGCCTGGCAATCTACAGTCCATGGGATTGCAGAAGTGTCAGACACCACTTAAAGACTAAACAACAATGAACTACATATGTAGACCTCACCTTGATACCTCACCTAAAGAGGCCTACCCTGGTTATACTCAGTCTTATCTCCTGCCTGTTTCAATCAAAATATTTGACTTGGTTCTGTAATTACCTCATTTACTTATTTACTTCTTTACCGTCTACTAGCTTTCTCCATTAACAAAGGACACACATGCACTGCCAATGGTGGGCATAGGAATAGGACCTTAATTGGGGCTTCCTATGTGGCTCAGTCGTAAAGTCCACCTGACAGTTTAGGAGATGGGTTCAATCCTTGGGTTGGGAAGATCTCCTGGAGAAGGAAATGGCAACCCACTCTAGTATTCTTTCCTGGAGAATCCCATAGACAGAAGAGCTGGGTAGGCTACACAGTCCACGGGTTCACAAAAGTCAGACATGCTTAGTGACTAAACAACAATATTGACCTATGCTGCTGCTGCTGCTAACTCGCTTCAGTCGTGTCCCCACTTCAGTGTGACCCCATGGACTGCAGCCCACCAGGCTCCTCCGTCCATAGGATTGTCCTATAGCACTATGTTAATTCCAGATCCTGGAATGCTTCACAAATTTGCAGAAGCCATGCTAATCTCTGTATCATTCTACTTTTAATATATGTAGTGCCAAAACTAGTACTGAATTTTAGTTTCTAATATGGTAAATATCAATAGGTAAGCTCTTTGAGATCCTCAATAAATGTTAAGAATATAAAGAAATTCTGAAACCAAACACTTGAAACATGCGCCTTACACCACTGTTCTACCCATTCCAGTTTGAAGCCCATGTTCTCTTAAAGAAATTAAAGTTTTCCTTAAGTTGTTACAGGAAGTAGCATATATAATACGATAATTAATGGCCTCGGGTTGGCAATCAAATTGACCTGGATTTAACTCCTGGTTCTACTACTTACTAATTTTGCTATGTTCAACAAATTGTTGAACCTTTCTGTACCTCAGTTTCTCATGTATCAGATGAATATAATCATACTTCCTATGAGAATTAAATGGCAAACCTTTTTACACATTTTAATCCAGAATAATCATTGTCATCACAAAGTTTTATACTAACAGTTGAAAGTAATACTGGTGCTACTGTAATAATGGGAGGTATTCTAAAGCCTTGAAATTCTCTTCATCAGGAAGTCATTTTTCCAGATGACTGCAATACTAGTTCAGTTTTTCTCCAAACCAACCTAGAAACTTGTTAAGATTTCTGGGTGCTAGAAACTTTAACCATCAAATCTTTTCTGTTGTAAAACTGAAAAGCATGTGTTATGCTTACATGATTGGTCAATTTTCTGAGGATCTCTCTGTAGTAACATCCATATCTAAGAAAAGGCCTAATTACAAAGGTTAAATCAAAGAGCTAACATGAGCAGGTGAGCAAAGTGATTACCCAGTACTGACTCTGAGGATGAGCTTAGCCATTACGTATCTGGTGATGACTCTCCCATGTTTCAAAACTGCTTTTATTGTGGGTAAACACGACAATAGACCTAATCAGAATACTATTTTTTGTCAATGCCACTTTGGACATTGTAAGTCACAGAGCATTTGAAACGGGTTTTTACATATTGCATGCATACTTAGTCACTCAGTCACATCCAACTCTTTGATACCCCCTGGACTGTAGCCCACCAGGCTCCTCTGCCCATGGAGTTCTCCAGGCAAGAATACTGGAATGGATAGCCATTCTCTTCTCTAGGGGAGCTTTCCAACCCAGGGACCGAACCCGGGTTTCTTGCATTGCGTGTGAATTTTTTAAAGTCCGAGCCACCAGAGGAACCGTTTACATATTAAACTTGCATAAAACACTGTAAGATTGACATAATCATGTTTGGACCTATGATAATGATAATTTTTTACTCAGTGTTGTTGACAAACACCAGGAACTTTATATATATAGCTGAGGGAGTCCCACGAATGTTCTCGGATTAATATCTTATTAAGGCTTCCCTGGTGGCTCAGAGGTTAAAGCGTCTGCCTCCAATGCGGGAGACCCGGGTTCGATCCCTGGGTCGGGAAGATCCCCTGGAGAAGGAAATGGTAACCCACTCCAGTATTCTTGCCTGGAGAATCCCATGGACGGAGAAGCCTGGTAGGCTATAGTCCACGGGGTCGCAAAGAGTCGGACACGACTGAGCGACTGAACGGAACGGAACGGAAGGCACCTGTCCTGTGGTGCTGGAGAAGACTCTTGAGTCCCTTGTCCTGCAAGGAGATCCAGCCAGTCCATTCTAGAGGAGATCAATCCTGGGTGTTCATTGGAGGGGCTGATGCGAAGGCTGAAACTCCAATACTTAGGCCATCTCATGCGACGAGTTGACTCACTGGAAAAGACTCTGATGCTGGGAGGGATTGGGGGTGGGAGGAGATGGGGACGACAGAGAATGAGATGGCTGGATGGCATCACCAACTCGATGGACATGAGTTTGACTGAACTCCGGGAGTTGGTGATGGACAGGGAGGCCTGGCGTGCTGTGATTCATGGGGTCGCAAAGAGTCGGACACGACTGAGTGACTGAACTGAACTGAACTGAAGGCACCTGTAGCTAATTGCAATCAGATATATTTTGCTTTTCAAGCACTCATCTACCTTTAAGGCTTTAAAGTCAGCATGAAAATCAGACATTTATAATTTATCTTCAAGTTTGCTGACTCCTATCACTTCCATTTTTCTGTTGTCCATGTAGTGGTTTTCATTTTTAATATCCGATGGTATACTTTTTGCTGTAAGATTTCTATGTGATTCTCTTCATAATTTCTGTTTCTCTGCTGAGAACTTTTCCCATTCAGTTCAAGTCTGTTTATCTCTTGACGTATAATAGTTGCATTTACATCTGATAACTCTAACATCTGGGTTATCCAGAGGCTGGCTTCTCTTGACATTTTTTTAGAAAAAGTATTCCTGGTTCTTCCTGGTTATGTAAGTTTGGATATTGATTTATACCACCTCCGATCTTGTCGGAACTTGGGGGGATGGGGAAACATTTTATTTGTTTGATTGCTTAGTTAAGCAATCAACCCAATAAGGCTCAGACTGCAAATTCTGTCTCACCTTTTGTGAGTGGGGGTTCTGACCTCAGTTTCATTTGTGAAGGCTGCTATGGTGCCTTAGGTCTGTCCTATGCATGCCAGCTCAATACTGAGCCCAGGACACGTGGAATGTCACACAAAGAATTAGAAGGTTTTCCAACTCTGGATTTTCCTCAGGATATCTTCAAGATTTTTCCATTCTCCCCAACCCCATGCTCTCTGACTCAGATGAAACTCCTTTTTCTCATTCCTCTAGCTAGAAAGCTGGATGTCTCCAACCATGTACAGCTCCACCATGAGCCCACCCTTAAGGCTGAGCTGTAAGAGAAAAGAGAAATGATGGGAAACCCTCATACAAGTTGCTTTTCCAAGTTTTGACACTCCTTCACAGTCTGCTTGCTTTTGTTTACTTTTCAGGGTTCTTAGGTACTGTACTTGATTTTCACATTTGCTTCAGAGGTTGTCATTAGCAAGAATTGAGTGGTTTTGGTACACCTCAACTGGATCTGTAAGTTCCCTGCCTACTTCCCCAAATGCTTTCTTCCACCACTCTCCACTGTCACTTACTCTACACCAGCCTTTTGCTTCTTGCTGCTGCTGCTGCGTCACTTCAGTCGTGTCCGACTCTGTGTGACCCCATAGACGGAAGCCCACCAGGCTTCCCCGTCCCTGGGATTCTCCAGGCAAGAACACTGGAGTGGGTTGCCATTTCCTTCTCCAATGTGTGAAAGTGAAAAGTGAAAGTAAAGTCGCTCAGTCGTGTCCGACCCCTAGCGACCCCACGGACTGCAGCCTACCAGGCTCCTCCATCCATGGGATTTTCTAGGCAAGAGTACTTCTTACAGGTTCCTAAATGACTAAGTTTGCACCTACAACAAGCCATGGAGTTTGCTCTTCCCCCTAGCTAAAATCTGTTTCCCTGCTTAAATAAACACTCTATGACCTTTTCTGATTTCTGTGTGTGCTTAGTTGCTCAGTCATGTCCAACTCTTAGCGACCCATGGACTGTAGCCTGCCAGGCTCCTCTGTCCATGGGGATTCTGTAGGCAAGAATACTGGAGTGGGTTGCCATGCCCTCCTCCCGGGGATCTTCCCAACCCAGGGATCAAACCCAGGTCTCCCGCATTGCAGGCAGATTCTTTACTTACTGTTTGAGCCACCAGGGAAGCTTTCTGACTTCTCCACTACCATAATGCTAATTGGACATGGAAAGCATGCAACATGTCCTTGTTGGATGGCTAGTTGGCCTGCTTAACTGTTAACCAGTTACTTTGAACAGTCCAGGTATTCTGGTCCAAGCAAAAATAAAATGTGAGTTTATTCGCTCAATTTAATAATAAACTAGTAAATAGAAAGAGCTCTCATTCTGCGTCTTGATATGAAAATGTGTGCCAACAGCTTACTATCATACCTGTCAAAAAGTTTGCAAGATATATTTTCCTCTTTTATGGCTCGAACAATTAAGTATTTCTGTTTGCAATTCATTTTGCATGACGTACCCTGAGCTGAAGCTTGCTTTTCTCCTGTCAGTAATAAACGATATAGGCATGACTTCATTACCCACTAGTTGTTGAGGCTTTGTTCGCTTTGTAAATTCGATTCTGTTTAACAGGTAGGAGACAGCCCTGTTAAAATCTAGTTCCACTTACTAGTTGTCAGATGGGAAATTTAAGTATTCTGAACTTCAGTTTTTGTGCAGAAAATGAAATACAACTATCTACCTCGAAGGGTAGGTAAAGTACGTGAAATATCTACCACAGCATCTGGCACATACTGCAGACTCAAATGAACATTTTATATTTTCCCATCCCTCCACCAGCCCCCCAGTACTAAGAGTCAGCGTGAGCTCTCCCACGTGTTACTTCCTGCTTTCCCTTCTTTTCTTACTTCAGCTTCCTCTGTGTTTCATTTATTTCGGTCTTTAGGTACCAGACCTATCATCACAGAATTACCATGAATTTTAAATATGTGTCTTCAGGTTTTCTGATGGAGAACTGTGTTTGATTTTCCTGAAAAAGATTCAAGTTGCTTGAGGTTTTCAAGGACCTCCTACTCAAGAATTTACCTCAATAAATCATGTTCATAGTGATATTTTTGTTTTAATCTTATTGGATTTTTTTATAGAAACAATGGCTTCAGTCTTCTCCAAGGACAGCTAAAACACCTTAAATATCTGCTGGGTCTGGCAAAAGGGAAATTTTACCTTATATGCACCTGCTATTTTATAAAAAGACTTAAGATTTATTTTCTCCTTCAAATATTCATTAATTTCATTCATTTCATTTCATTCATTCAATTTCATTTCATTAATTTCAAAAATATGACAATAGAAAAGGAGAGCATGAGTTTCACACTATCTATAGGTCATATTTTTGCCTTTGCACACTGTTCACTGACTACGCTAAAGTCTTTGACTGTGTGGATCATAACAAACTGGAAAATTCTTCAAGCGACGAAACTACCAGATTACCTTACCTGCCTTCTGAGAAATCTCTATGCAGGTCACGGAGCAACAGTTAGGATCAGACATGGAACAACAGACTGATTCCAAATTGGGACAGGAATACATCAAGGCTATATACTGTCACCTTGCTTATCTAACTTATATGCAGACCTCATCATGTAAAATGCCAGGCTGGATGAAGCACAAGCTGGAATCAAGATTGCTGGGAGAAATATCAATAACCTCAGATATGCAGATGACACCACCCTTAAGGCAGAAAGCGAAGAGGAACTAAAGAGCCTCTTGATGAAAGTGAAAGAGAGTGAAAAGGCTTAGCTTAAAACTAAACATTCAGAAAACTAAGATCATGGCATCTGGTCCCATCACTTCATGGCAAATAGACGGGGAAACAGTGGAAACAGTGACAGACTTTATTTTCTTGGGCTCCAAAATCACTGCAGATGGTGACTGAAGCCATGAAATTAAACGACACTTGCTCCTTGGAAAAAAAGCCATGACAAACCTAGACTGTATATTAAAAAGCAGGGACATGCTGACAAAGGTTTGCCTCGTCAAAACTATGGTTTTTCCCATAGTCATGTATGGATGTGAGAGTTGGACCATAAAGTTGAGCGCCAAAGAATTGATGCCTTTGAACTATGGTATTGGAGAAGACTCTTGAGAGTCCCTTGGACTGCAAGGAGATCCAACCAGTCCATCCTAAAGGAGATCAGTCCTGGGTGTTCATTGGAAGGACTGATGTTGAAGCTGAAGCTCCAATACTTTGGTCACCTGATGCGAAGAGATGACTCACTGGAAAAAACCCTGATGCTGGGAAAGATCAAGGGCAAGAGGAGAAGGGGACGACAGAGGATGAGATGGTTGGATGGCATCACTGACTCAATGGACATGAGTTAGAGCAAGCTCTGGAGTTAGTGATGGAGTGGGAAGCCTGGTGTGCTACAGTCCATGGGGTCACAAAGAGTCGGACACGACAGAGTGACTGAACTGAACTGACAGATTGTATTTAACTGGGAAATAGTAAATAGAAAAATATGACTAGCTCAATTTTTCCCAAGTCTCAGTTATTTCAAGAATAAACACTATGGTAAAAGCATAGCTTATTGTCTTGAAAACTAGGTTGGAGACTTATTTATCAAAGCTTAAAGGAGCAATTCACAAAAATATTCCAATGAGAGGTTCAGGAGATATTACCAGTTAAGTTTAACCCTTCAGCCAAGACCAATGGATATATGCAATATGGTTTTCTAAACTGACTTGGCAGTTCACACGTTAGGGAAGCCCATTCAACTACCTTAAATTCTTTCTAAAGTAAAATGCAGTAGGGAAAAAAAAGCCGTGGACTCAGAATAAAAACAAAAAGCAATACGGTCAAGGAAATCTTTTAAACCACTTAAAATCCTATTTTAAAAAAAGCTAATAGATAACACTTTCTTTCAAAATTTTATGTCCAGTTATACATAACTGCCTTGCTAGGAAAAAGAAACTGGTCACTAGCAAATCCCAGTTAAACAATGTCCTGATCAATAGTTGCAAATTTCTATTGTATCAACTTAATTTAATTATACTATTTCTCTTTGATCACAAAGTTAAACTTCTTGTGTCTTGAATGGAGTATGGAGTAAGAGAAGAGTGTGTGTGTGTGGCGGGGGGGGGGGTCCCTCTTTGTGAAAGGACATTTTTCACTATTATACAGTTCCACAGGCTTTTGCTTATGAGTTAAGAATATAAAACACTAGGCCATAAATTTCACTTTTCTTGAGTAACTCAAAATTTACAACTTGTTTCCTATCAATAAATCATAAGTGACATTTCCTTTCAGCTTTACAGAAGTGTTTAAGGCCATAACAGAACTTTAACGTCTACTGAAAAGTGGTATCAGATATTGCCAAAATACAAACACACACATTTAGTAAGACTGCAAGAAATTTAAAAATGAACACAACTCTGAGAATGAAGAGAAACAGATTATTTATACAGATTTTGCCAAACCAATTTAGAAAATAACATACCTTAGAACATTGTAACTATTTTGACTGTTAGTCTTAAAAATTCCCCCTAGATATACCAATGTGAGTACCTGTATCCTCAGTAATGTCCAACTCTTCATGAGCCCATGGACTGTGGCCCATCACACCCCTCTGTCCATGGGATTTTCCAGGGAAAAATACTGGAGTGGGTCGCCATTTGCTTCTCCAGGGGATCTTCCCGACCCAGGGATCGAACCCGTCTCCTTATCTCTCCTGCATTGCAGGTGAATTCTTTACTGCTTGGGCCAAGGCTCAGATATACCAACAGTAATCCTAAAAACTCAGGAATCAATATAGTTGTAAAAGGCGAGAACAAAATTTTATACAGGATGAGTGCATCTTGCTAATTAAAAGGATGAAAAATTCTAACTACTGTTTCAGGGGAGGCCTATCTGGACTTACCCTATTCAACAGTGCGATCTCTGCTTCTGTGTACTTGGTTCTTCTTTACCCTGTTCACATTCCCCACCCAGTTCCCCCAACAGCATTTATTAACTTATAAATGGTGTGGTGATCATCATTATCTATTGATAGTATCCCTTACTAGAATGTAAGATGAAGACAGGGATCTATTGTTCACTCACTTGTATCCCACCTATCTAGATCAGTACCTGATACACATCAAGTGCTCAGTAACAACTGAGTGACTTACAATTTAGTTTCTTTATTGCATCATGTTGTTTTGTCGCTTTCTGCTTTGCATTTTTTTTCCAGTTTGCTTTATTCTTAACCCCCTCTTCTTTGCTCAAGAAAGCCTTCCCCGTTCTGTTGTTCAGTTGCTAAGTCGTATCTGACTCTTTGCAACCCCATGGACTGCAGCACACAAGGCTTTCACGTCCTTCACTATCTCCCATTTGCTCAAATTCATGTCCATGAAGTCTGTGATGCTAACCATCTCATCCTCTGCTGCCCGCTTCTCCTTTTGACTTCAATCTTTCCCAGCATCAGGGTCTTGTCCTTCCAAAGCATAAGTTAGAATACAATTAATGATGTAATGAGGCGCCTTTTTCGTGGCGCCTGAGGCTGTCGGCAGCTTCAGAATGAAGCTGAACATCTCTTTCCCGGCCACTGGCTGCCAGAAGCTCATTGAAGTGGACGATGAACGAAAACTTCACACCTTCTACGAGAAGCGTATGGCCACAGAAGTTGCTGCTGACGCTCTGGGTGAAGAATGGAAGGGTTATGTGGTCCTAATCAGTGGCGGGAACGATAAGCAGAGTTTCCCCATGAAGCAGGGTGTCTTGACCCATGGCCGAGTTCGCCTGCTACTGAGTAAGGGGCATTCCTGTTACAGACCAAGGAGGGCTGGAGAGAGAAAGCACAAATCTGTACGGGGCTGCATCGTGGATGCCAACCTGAGTGTTTTCAATTTGGTCATCGTGAAAAAAGGGGAGAAGGATATTCCTGGACTCACTGATACTACAGTGCCTCGTCGCCTGGGTCCCAAAAGAGCTAGAAGAATCCGCACTTTTCAATCTCTCTAAAGAAGATGATGTCCACCAGTATGTTGTGCGAAAGCCCCTAAACAAAGACGGTAAGAAACCTAGGACTAAAGCACCCAAGATTCAGCGTCTGGTGACTCCACGAGTTCTGCAACACAAACGCCGGCGTATTGCTCGGAAGAAACAGCGTACTAAGAAAAATAAAGAAGAGGCTGCAAAATATGCTAAACTTTTGGCCAAGAGAATGAAGGAGGCCAAAGAAAAACGGCAGGAACAGATTGCCAAGAGACGGAGGCTGTCCTCTCTGAGAGCTTCTACTTCTGAGTCCAGTCAAAAATGAGACGTTCTAAGAGTAACAATTAATGATGTAAAGTAACAAACTGTCCCCAAATCTCAGTGTAAGCTAATGTTTACTTCTTGCTCATGCTAATACCTAACACATTCAATAAAGGGGGGGATTTGAGGAAGTTTTTGGTCCATACAGTCACTCAAGAGCCAGGCTGACAGAGTTGCACCATCTGGAACACATCATGTCCTCGGTCACTGCAGTAGAGAAGAAAGGATTGTACAAGGGATTTTATTTTCACTGCTTTTCCTTGGAAGTGTCATACTACTTTTCACTGCTAACTCACTGGAATAAATTAGTCAGAACGGCCCCTTCTAACTTAACAGTGGAAATTCAGAGGAGCATATGGAAGGTGTGGTAATCATCATGGTGTCACATATCAATATTCTAAGTATTTTAATAAAGTTTATTTTCTCTATTAGAATGGAAACTCCTCAAAGGTCAGAGGATGTTGGTTGGATCTCTAATATAATCCAAACACCTACGGACTTGACAAACACTTGTTGAATAAACAGTTTAAAACCAAGTATTAAAAATAATTAACCTTTTTAATTTTTTAAAGAGAACAAATACTGTCCATAAGAAAGCATTTCTGTTTTTATGTCCATCAGTAGCCAAATGGAATTTTGATATAAACATTTCCAACATACCAACTTTGGATAAACGCACAACTTAGAAAATAATTCAATAATGCACGTATCAAGATACTACCAACAAATTCATTAATATCCAAGATTCATTACTGAATGTCAAAGTCAACCAAGGTTAAGATTATTTTCATTATCATGAACTGTAAAATTCCAGTGAGAACTGGTTGCCTGAATCAAACTATTTAATCTCTAAAACTGGAATCTAGCACTCTCAAAACACGTAGTTCACCCAGCCACCCAGTGCTCACTACACACACACACACTCTCACACTCTCTTAAAAACTGCCCATTAGGGCATTATAATGGGAAAAGAAAACAGAAACTGAAAGAGCATTTGTAAACACGGGATATCACTTAGACAACACAGTAGGCAGAAAAACCCTAAAAGTGTACATGAAATCCAATAAATGATAAGCTACAGAAAGCCACATTTAACCATTTTAAGA
Organism: Moschus berezovskii; assembly: GCF_049115385.1. Classification (NCBI taxonomy): domain Eukaryota; kingdom Metazoa; phylum Chordata; class Mammalia; order Artiodactyla; family Moschidae; genus Moschus; species Moschus berezovskii. The sequence goes on along the minus strand of NC_142471.1, from coordinate 55,356,671 downwards.
ATTTCACAACAGTAAACAGATTTGACAAACACTAGAGCCATGACTATGAGCTTTGCTTCACTCCAGCACAAACAAAATCTCTAGCCATTTTAAGAACAGATGAGAATCCACATGCAACAAAGGAGATATAAATATTATTTTTAATTAAAAAAATGAAAAATATAAATCCTTGTTAAACATTTCATTTAAAAATATGCAGCTTTATTTTAAAATGTGGTAATGCTCAAAAATGGCAGTTGACTTCACTCACATATGTAAAAATGTTGGTAAAATATCAATACATTGGTTTATAAGTTATGTATTACCCTCCAGCTATTCTTTTCACCAAAATTCTTAACTGTCAAGAAGTTTTGTGTCCTAAGCCCACCATTATTAAACATGGTTAAGTTTCAGAGCTAAATGCGAACCATTCAAGAAATAGGTTTTGATGTGACAGAAGTCTCATGAGCACAGATGTAGAGACAGCTAAGTGATAAACTAGCAGTAATTTTCTTTTTTGCAGGTGTTTAATTCATCTAAATTGAGCAACTGTTTGGGAATTATAAAGAGTGAAAAGCACATCCTTCTTTTCCAACTTATAAGGGAAACAGAAAGGCGATGATGAAATTAACTACTAATAGTGTTTCATACATTCTGTTTAACACATAATTCCAAAATGCAAATGTTTGAAAGTTTTTGAAGAGAAATATCTACAATCGTAAGCCTGTCTATTCTAAATAAATGTAACTGTCTTATTTACTTAGACATGTATTATTCTGATGCCAACAATATTTAAATGTCCCCCCACTGAATTGGAAAGGGCTCTCCAATACACACATAATCTGCATTAGAAAGAATCCAACCAATGTCCATTTTCTGATGTAATTTAACATTCTACAAATCCATGAAATACTAAGCTTAAAGGCTTTGAGAGTATGCACAGTACAAATTTCACTATTTAAAGAAAATATATACATGAATATACAAGAAAAAAAACATGATTGTATAGTCACTAAAGTATTAATAATTGCTATTTCCCGGTGGTGGGATTATGAGTGAAGTTTTTTTTTATGGAAAACTGTTCTCAACATAGCTAACTTAAAAACCAAAGGGTATTACCAACCAATGAAACTACTGTCCTTTACTGACTTCACATTACAAACTTTTAAAGCTACCAACATATGTATTTGTCAGAGTGGCTACATATATTCTGATACACTTGAAAGATCTCTTAAAAGATGGAAAAATAGCAAGATCATAAAAGAATATATTTACTCTAAAATTAAAAACCATTGATATTCATTAGGTTTCCTACAGATACATAATTCCATAGGAAAATCAGTCTCTTTCATCTCATCTTTAGAAGTTTTTAAGTGTTTTTCTCTACTATCTTTTTTGCTAGTTTTTTATGTATTTATACCAGTTTGGACTGAATATTTACACTATTTCCATTCACAAACATTCCTCTCTGAACTAGTAACAGCACTGCTAATCAAAACTTAATACTCAAGTAATTTAAGACTAAGTTTTAGATCTGTGGCTAATTATCTGGCAAGAATAAAAGAATAAGAAAAGTTTCACATTAGCAGCAAATGAACTAGATTTAAGGGTCTTGATTTGTTGTGAGCCTTTGGAAGCCTGCATATTAAACACCGGTGATTTTTGAATTCTCAATGGAAATGGTGATGGCATTCACTTAACCAAGCTAGCTAAAATTAAGGGTAGTGAGAACATGCAATTAAAAAAAAAAAAAAAAAACAGTAAATTCCTATTTTTCAGACACCACCAATATCATCTTATAAATCAGAATGATTTTAGACTCCAGTATGGTTTTCATCCATACTTAAGATATCTAAAAAGAAAAAAACGTGTGTGTACACACACACACTTTTCATACTTTATATTCACTTTTTTAAAGTTAGAGAAAATGTAAACTTGAAATAACATTGTTACATAAATGATCTTTCTTTTTAAAACATTTGTATAAGCTACACTTTCACTTATTACCTTACTATGCTTTGTGAAAGGATATGCCTTACTTAAGTCTTTGTGCTCTTAAAAATGAGAAATAACAAGACTAAGTTCAGGAACATAAAGTCTTTAGACTATTGTGGAATATCAATTTTTAAAGAGCATAAGTCACAATGAACAGATGAAGCTTCCCATGTTGATGGCATATTATAGAAACAAACAATGGAAAAGCCACAAAATTGAAATCTGAAATATCAAATCTATTCTGGGCAATTATCTTCAGACACCCCACTTAGTAAAAAAAAAAATATATATATATATGCATGATTTTTCAAAAATCGTGAACATTTTGGGATTAGCATGTCATTTAATACGTGCAATTAAATTGTGCTTGAAACAATTTACTAAGTATTAGACTAAGATCCTAAAAAAGCTAAATGCCTCTCAAACATGAGTAGATTGGTACTCTACTCCCAAACTGATAAGGGCCCATGTTTTTATGTAACTGTAGGCTTTGAAGGACAGCAGGGGATTAAAAAAAACTTACAAAAAACTTATTAATCACATTTGGCTGCCCATCATTAAAATGTCAATGAACCTAAGCAATTTAAATTATAAATATTCTCATTTAATAAAACACCCACACAATGACAAGAATGAGACTTTAATCAGTTTTAAGTGGAGTTTATAACACTAAGAGATAAAGGGTTGTTAACAAACACAATAACAAATGGACATCTGATTGGTAGGAGGCATTATCCTGTACACATCGTATTTTTTTGTGTATCCTCAGTGCATAGCATTTACACACAGAGCCACTGCTGCACAGCACAAGAGTATCTGAAGAGGCTGAATCAGAGTAAGGCTGTTGAACAGACTGAAATTTTTTAGTATATATATTCTATATGAAAACAGATTGAACTTTTGAACTGGCAGGGTAGAAGGCAACTCTGCCAAACACTGCAGGTAAAGCCCCCACTTTAGTGCACAGTTCCACCCCTTCCATCTGCATGCATGACACATTAACAGTATTTAAAGGTAAACGAGGCACTTTGTGGCAACCACAGCCATCGTTATGAACATATTGCACAAAGTTTCTAGAACTAAACAGTAACTTGTACCCTACTTTTATTTTTTAAAGCTGAAACATTTGATGCTGCCGGTAAACTCCACTCAAGTTTATAACCTGTGCCACAGTGAAGAATGGTGATGCTATTTACTCAACTACCCTTTAATAATTATGGCAGAAACAGAGGACTTGGGATGGTACAGGGCCCAATTGTAAGCTTTCTTAAAAGTGATGCCTTCAAGTAACTTCAGACAAGTAAGCGGCTGCACATCCAAAAAGTCTAAGAAAACATTCCAGAAACTCAAAGAGATTTACCTACAGAATGCATTTCAGGCTAATCATGAATACTGTCATAAATAAAGATTTAATTAGGACTCAAAAACCTTTCAGTCATAGCAATTCTTGTCAAATTCTATGGGCATGGTAACTGAAATAAAGGAGAGTAGTATGTATAATATATATTTATATATATATAATATATATAATGCCATTTTTCCATTTCCAATGACTACACCATAAAATGTAAGCAAGGCTTCTCAAAAACATTGAAACATTCAAAATCAAAACCCTCATTCAGACCTTCACATTCCAAAGGAAAAATAATAACAGTGCAAAAGCCCATTATGTCATTATTTATGACCTGGCCCTCCATGTTACATATTGGAACAATACAAGTTATGCTTTAATATACTGTGCCCAAAACTGTAACAAATAACAGTATTAATAACTATCTTCAAAACACAAGTAGTTGATTTTCATTTTAGTCAACAGTTTTCAGCTTTTATGAGACAAGGTGAGATAAATTTCAATGATGAGAGCTGAGGAATAGGTGTCTCTAACTTTATCAATTTAACTTATGATCAGTCAATCAATTCTCTACATATCAATGTTTAAATATAAATGTGTAAATACTAACTGCTTTGTTAAAAAATTTTAAAACCTTATTTTTTGAATGAAACTGACGAGGTATGGAAAACATGTCAAGATTATTTACTAAAGAATATTTTAGATGAAGTTCTGCCTAATCTATTTACCATCAAACTCTATAAATGCTGCTCTAGTAGGTCCTATGCAATCTGTATTTGTAAATTAACTAGGTCAGACCACAGCTAGTGAACAATTTCAGCACCAATAAGTTATTGAAAATGAGATTTTACACCATTAAGAAATAAATTGGCTGGATAGTCAAACGTTTCAAGGTCAAGGTGTAATTTGAAAGATATCAAATTTCTGGGAAAAAAATTATTTTTAATCATATCTTCACATTAACTTTACAATAGTAGTTGTACTCTGCTTAAAATCATATGCAGTCTGGGCATATCAAATATATGATATTTAAGAAGTGAAATTGAAGCCCTAATCCTAACTCTAGCACTATGAAGAAATGATTCAACACTGCACATTTAAAAAAATCTATTCTTTCAATAGCAAATTGATAAAAGCATTATGTGGGACAATTTCTACTGAAAAAGTAAATGACTTATTATTTGTGCAGTGTTGAAAATTTACTGCAACTCTAATTTCCTTTTTAACACAAATAACGTCCTTTTAAATATAAACATTATATGTATTCAATATTCAAGTAAAATTCCCTAACAGTTAATGACATTTAAAAAATGTGCAAAACTGCAAAACTCATTGTAATAGAATGTGTAAGGTCAAAAGGGTGGAACGGCTGACATCTATTGGATTGAATAAGTGCATCATAAATCTTTAAAGAAAAAAAACCGCTTACTGTAGAATCTCAAATTGAAATTTCCTGTGCAGCATTACAAAATATTGTATATTTAATGAGAAAAAAGAAGCTTGTAGGCAGCACATGAAGCATCCACAGCAGGTATATGATTGAAAACTAATAACATAAGTTGTTGACTGATGTAGGTACTAATAGCATCTGACTTTTAGCACTGGCCTTGATTACACAGGAGATGGAGCAGTCATTACAACTGAGAAAACATATTTAATAAATCATTGTCGATTTTTATAATGTTTCAAGCCCATTCTTTGTTGATAGCCTCCACATTTGTATGGTTAAGTCATTGTTGCTGTGTTTCTTATCTATGACCATATTACTTTTATATCCCTTCATTTGTGGATTCTTAAGATGTTGTGGAAGGTTCATTCCTGTACCCCAATACAGATTCACTCCCTCTAGCTGCCTTTTCTAGCACCAATATGCTTAAAAAAAATAAAATGCACAAATAACAAGCAGTGACAGCGGCCAATTCCTCAAACGTCCAGATTAATAACTGTAGCATGCTAAAGAAAGGTGCGTGTAAATAGCTGGAGATGGTATAAGGTCCAGAATCCAGCACACAACAAATGCCTTTCTGAGCATTCCCTCCATTCCCCTAACCCGAATACATGCATTAGAATGTAGCAAAACCTTTTAGAAACTCCTCTTAGCCAACTGCAAACTTATCTGTTGCCACAAGTGCAAAGGGGTAGGATGTGAACCTGTGTATCACAAAGCTCTTTAGCCACTTCAGTTGGTGACAGAACACAAAATGAGAAATTCCTACGTATACACATCAGTCTGTCTCCACTTTTTATAAAACTGGAATAAAATGGGAAAGTGCCATCTTTATTCATCCTAATTGAATTTTAAATGTCCTTTTGACACAAAAAGGTATATACATGACACTACACAATCTTTTTTCAACTGGACAACAAGTGTCAAAACCCTGTGGATGTATAGGGTAAAACAAGATTGGTCAGGAAAAGAGAATTGTTCCTATAACTGGTAATCTGACACAATGTCCTATTGCCATTAAAAAAAAAAAAAAGGTCCATTTTCAGTTTATTCAAGTTTGTTTTCATGGTGTTTTATCCCTCTTGATAAAAAAAAAAATCAGACTTTTGTAATTTGTGTATGCTGATCTTCATCAAAAGGTTCATTCTCTGGATCAGAGTCAGTGGTGTCAGAATATCTATAATGATCAGGTTCATTGTCACTAACATCTGGTGTTACAGAAGTTGAACTGCTAGCCTCTGGATTTGATGACTCCTCTACTGTTTTTGTGAAGTACAGCTTCACCTAGAGAAAGAAGAGAAAGTGTAAATGAAAAATCCATAAATCTGACCACTCTTAAAGATAATATCTTTATCAGATTCATTTTCAATACTATGGTATATATAATCCTTAAAGAGCCTTTTAAATGACCTTCTCAAGACTTCCTACATTTTCTTTCTTACACTGAAAAGAAACTGGGATGTTAATATACTATGTGTTTGTTTAAATAAGCATAAACTACAAGCATTAATGAAATAATTCTACAAAAGAAATGTACTGATTTCAATAGTCCACATAATATATTTTCAATCACAAAATTCAACTCAAAAAGAGTTGAGTTTCAAAAGAATGTTTCACTTACAGCCTGTCTGATATTCAACGTATTTTCTAATACAGATAATAATAACAATGATGTTTAGGATTCCATTCCTAAAAACTTCACTAAAAGGGAGTAATAAAAAAAAGTTAATATCATACAGTGCTCTAAATAGTGAGCCAATGACCTTCACAAGCAGAGCTGAAAAAACTGTCAAAACAACTCTACAAGATAGGTCTTTCTGTTTTAAAAGAGAGAAAGCTATAGTTCAGAAAGGCTAGGACACTTGCTAAAGGCCACATATCTAGTAGGCACTGGATGTGGGATTTAAATTAGATCTGACATCAAATTCTTTCATCAGTCTATTATATCTCCAGCCCTGCCCACGTGATCAAAGAGTCATTACCGATTCTTCTTTTTCTTACATTCAATATCCACTCCATCAGTAAAGCCTTTTAGTTCTACCTTCAACTAGTGTCCGAGCTTTCATTCTTGCCCTCCTCTGCCCTTATTTTAAAGGAGAGGAGAGAGTAAACTTTTAAAGACAAAAATCAGATTACATATTTCCTGTGGAGAACACACTCCATGTATTCACACTTGGAATGATGTGTCTTAGTCAAAATGATTTCTTATCTATTGCTCCTCAAATACACTAAGCTCACACTTGTCTCAGGGTTTCTACACCTGCTCTTTCCTCTTTTCCCAGATATTTTATAGCTCCCTCCTTTCACTTCAGTTCAGTTCAGTCGCTCAGTCATGTCCGACTCTCCGCGACCCCATGAATCAGCACGCCAGGCCTCCCTGTCCATCACCAACTCCTGGAGTTCACTCAAACTCATGTCCAGAGTCGGTGATGCCATCCATTAAAGTCAACTTCTTGGAGAGGCCTTCTCTAACCATCCCACTAAAAAATATACCAAGGCCACTCTCTCTCCTATCTCTGCTTTATTTTTCCAAAGCACTTACCATTATATGATATTATATGTGTTTACTGATAAGTGCAATAGCTTTTATTTGTAATAACAAATATAAAACCTCTTGTAACATTAAAACAAAAAAATAAAATTAGAGGAAGTCACACTTTCCTCTGTAGACACTTTTCTCTGTAGACAGAGAAAGAAAGTAAACAAACTTAAAAATTCTAAAAGACACTTCAAATATAAAACACTTTAAATATAAAATCTAAAGGCACTTATTAGCTCCATTTTCACTTGAAACAGGTAGCCCCTCTTTATTTTTATTACTAGCAATATCCTTAAACTTATAAGATATGATTAAGTTTGCTACATGTTATAAAAATGGAGTGACGAGAGAATTTTCAAAAAGAAAGGAAGAGGGTGTGGCGAAAGGGAGAGAGAAAAATCAGGTACAATAAGAAATGAGAAGAAGAAAAAAATGGCAAACCACCATTAGGGAATGTCCACAAGTCAGATTTTTAACCTGATTTGAATTCTCATCTAGAAATGTAAATAAAAGTACACAAATACATGTGACATACAGATAAAAGTAAAATGAACCAAATAATTCCCTAACAAGAGGAGGTAGGCAGAGTTTAAAAAAAGGAAGATGGTCAGAGAAGGCCTTTCAGAGCACATGAGACTGAAGCCGAGGTTAGGATGTAAGAAGGACAGCCATGTGACGGACAGGGAAAGGCTGAGGGGTGGAGAGCTACGGGGAGAAGGAAATGAACTGGAAAGACCTGAAGCAACTGAAGAACTGACAAGAGACCAGTCTGAGTGAACTGCAGAAGAGAATGCGGCTAGACTAGATGCAGAAAGTAGTCCATGCTGAATTATACAGTTCCCTGCAGGTCACATCAAAAACCACAGCCCTTTAAAAAGTATAAACAAGACTGATACAATCAAGTCATTTTTAAGATCCTTCTAAGGAGCTGAGAATAAAATGGAGAGGGAGAAGGGTAGAAGCAGTGAAAACATTCCATATGAATCATTCCTAAAGGGCTGAGTTCCTTCCCACTTCTTTCTTCACCTATTCCTACTTCATATTCAACTTAAATCCCCTCCCCAACCTATGCCCTGTATTTCACCAAACTGCAAAGAACAGGGTAAGGAAAAGGTAGCCTTTTGACTCTCTGTGCATCCTGGATTTCATTACATAAACAATGCTTATGAATATACTTTAAAAATTAACCATGCAAGTCTTTCACCAGCTATATACCTAGAATAAAACACACAGAGCCACTCACCAACTTCTCAATATGTTTTTAACTGACCTTAAAATTTGGAGAAAAGTATCGGTTGGCCTTGTCTTTATTTGCTTTGTCGAGATCATTTTTTGTTAAAGTGAGTACTAGATATTCCTTGTCATTATCTGCACGCTCTATACTGCAAATACTATCAATTTCTTGATCACAAAGACTTCCATTTTCTACTTTTTCTGAGGTTTCCTCTGGTCCTGGTATGAAGAATGTGTTTACCCAAAAGTGAAACATTTTGTCCTTTAAAAAAAAAAAATGGCATATTTGAATTTTTTTTTAAAGACAATGCTAATTTATTCAACATTTGTCCTAGGAAGTGAACAAATCATGCTATGTGCTATTTATTTAATATTCTGAATAAAGGTAAACACAAAAACTAATACTGGGCAATCTATGGGTTATCTATCTATAGCATCTAATTCCCACAGAAAGTTTCCTTTAATTCAAATCTAGACCAAAAGGCAATTCCACAAGTGCTAAAATAAACCTACTTTAATACCTTAAGTAAAATATCTTTTCTAGTCTAATGTTAGTTTTTTAAAGTGTTGAGTTTATATTATATACTAAAAAATTCAGAAATGTATTTAATTTCTTCTGTGTTTCAACAAGCTATTACAAAATTTACTCAAACAAAAGCTCTTGAAATGTCAGTACAACTTCCTAATGAAGCACTGAAGGGTGTTACGAACTTCAACTTTTCGTTGTTACAAAATGCCCACTTAAAAAAAAAAAAAATCACTTTTTACTAATAATAAGTCTTGTAAATAAAAAAAATCACATCAGAAATTTACTACTTCAAACCTTTCCTGATCAACATAGAAACTGTTCTCTCTCTTATGTATGCATCATTTGACAATTAATGACGTACAACCCTGTGACATCTTATCTGGAACCTTAAACTGCCATTTAAATCTTTTATTCTAATTTATCTTCAAGTTTATTTTCCCAGGAAGATGGTAAGAACCTTAAGGAACTTATGTCTTAAATGTTTTTGTATCTTTTAATAGTACCTAGCACAGCAATTTTATAATGTGGTAGAAGTCTTTTAAAAATGTTTTATTAATTTCAATTATTTTAGCAAAGTTACTGAGTTAGTAACTATACACATACTTCACTTAGGAGTCAGAAGAAAATAAACTAGCAAAATTTAAAACTTCAAAAACTGGATTGTGCTAATGCACTAACTATAGAAAAACTGCTTTGTTTAAAACAGACCACACTCTTAAAACATGCAAGGAAAATCACATGAAATGGAAATAAATGTAAGGTAATTCAAGATACACAAATTATTATAAATATTTAACTTAACCTTCAATTTGACATGTGTTAATGTGAATTGGAAGAATAAGAATTAGTGTACTCCTAAAAGTATCGAAAAAGTGATACAGGTACTTATTTTTAAAAGCAAAATATAAAATTTTTATGTGTGCTAGTCTTATAATGAATAAAAGAAAAAAATTTACCTTAACTGCAAAACATTAATACCTCTTTGATTATTGAAAAATATATTTTCAAAGTTATGGAGATATACTTAACTTTTATTTATATAGTACACATAGGAAATGGATTTCTGGTGAAAAAAAATCAGTTTTACATCTTGTGATTTTCCAGCTACTTGGATTCTGGATAAAGGAAAATATATTTCTTCTGATAAGCAAGATACAAAATTTTTGTAGTAAATGAAGCTTCCTTATTTTCTCTCAACAACAATAATAAAAAGCTAAAATTCAGGAAAATGAAATCAATCTATGGAGACTGTCTAAAGATTTGTGATACACTACTACCTGGTATGTTTAGGAGGTATTAACAATACACACAGCTACTGTTTTTGCTCATTACTACCTAAATATTTTGTATCTGAGGCTCACCTTAAATGTTCATACTTAGTATTTTAAACCAAGACAGTTTGTTTTAAAATGAGCTCCTATATTCTCTAAACATAGCTCAGTGAGATGCAAACCTCACTAACCTTCTAAACGTGTATATTTAAATACCACATTTTTTCATTCTTTATTACTTCCTTTTCATATTTATTCCTCGCCTAGCTAAAAATTGAAACACTCAGTAAATCTGAGGAAGCTAAATATAAAATGACCCAGTCTCAACAAACATTAACCAAAATGGGGGAAACAGATTTTATTTATACAAACAGACCAAAATTTTTTTTCAAACTCGTGCCCCATGCTTACTTCTCAGTTTAATCAATCATCTCTTTTAAAAGGACTGTAACCAACTGAATGGGGTACATATGCAATCTTTAACACTTTTATAGAATTTATTTGCATAACCCAAGTTAAGAAAAATTCATCTCAAATTACAATGTCACATGGCCTTTTCCTTCTCCTTGGACTATTTACCATTATAATGGCTCACTGAAGCCACAGCAAGCAAAGCGCGTGCAGATTTAGTAGAAAACTATTCATGATTTATTAGATGTCAGACACAAAATACATCTTTTAGTCTCTCCTTTCAGAATGATTTCTGCCCAACTAAATGCTTTAAGCAAAAGATCTGAGGTTACTATTCAAGGTATGGCTATTTTGGATATTTTTCCCAACAAAAGTAAAGAGCAAACCTTTTTTAGCATCTTGTTCTGTTTGTGGAAGAACTCTACTTTGATGTCACCACACACAGGCAACGGCTGAGGGAACTCAAAGTACATGAACTTGTCTTCCCGTCGTGTGGGTCCTGAATTGGAGGAATATATCTTCACCTTTAGCTGGCAGACCACAAACTGAGGATCTGCATGATCAAATACACACTAGCATCACTTAACAGGAAAGTCTTTAACTGTCAAAAGCTATTTTGATGATTAGTATTGGCAACAGACACAAAGTAGTAATTTTGCATCTTTAATGTCCCATCTAAAACAAATCAGTGGATACAAAATAACAGATAGACACATAGAAATAAATCGGTGGAAATACAGCAAAATATAATCAATACCAGATTTTCCCTAATTTGTACCGTCAATATGAGGTAATATTAAAAGTAACTTTTTAAAACAGGTATTTGCTGCAGTATTTTAAAGTCTGTAACACAGAATAAAAATCACAAAATACCAATCCTTACACATTCACAAGAAGAAAATATAACCTATAACAAAGTTATAATACATTCCATAAACACAAGTTTCAGTAATTATAAAATTATTAACCATATTTCATTTTACCTATAATTCATGTTTTATTTTTAAAGGTATATAAAGCCACCACCAGAAACAGGAGGAAAGAGATTTGAAGTGTCTGCAAAGAAATGCAACAGACATCAAGTACAAATTATAGCACAACCTCCCTCTCTTCAAAACACACTCCATTTTCATTAAGTATTCTGACTTTGGTCCATGTCTGTCTTAAAATAAATGGTAAAAAAATAATAATAATAAAAATCTCAAAATATATTGTGTTTATGTTAGCAATGCAACTAAAAGGCAGCTAAGTGTGAAAAGAAAGGCTTATGTGTTTTATTTTTTAAATCTACTCATAAAAACATTTATACTAATGACACTGATGACAGAATTTGGTTTCAAGTTACAAACATTAAGATCCTAGCAGTTAAGAAAGTAATTAAACTGAGGAGGGAAGAAGTGGGTTTTTGAAGTTTCAAAACATATTAAGAAATAAAAACATTAGCTTGCATAAAGTGAATGAGAAATATATAAATATACAGACATAAAGTTCTCAGCACCAAAAGACATCATCCTTAAATATGGGGGTAAAAATGTATCATATTCTTTATCAATGTGACCACAACTCTAGACAAGGCAAAAAGCTTATTCAAGCTAAATAAAATTTCCAGTATAATAAACACCTACTGGCTCATTTATACAATACTTAATGCAATATCATCAATCACATAACAAATAAATAGTAAGCTTGATAAAAAGCATGAGTGTTTTCTGCAATATGGATTTGTGAGACATTGATGAGAAAAAGGAACTCTAAAAAGAGAAACATTACACTAACAACCTATCAATAATCTTCACTTCCTTGACTAAAGATTCAAAGTACAATGAGCTATTTTATAAGACTTAATTTGATACTGAAAATTTCACTGAGAAGTCCAGCCTGAAGAAGCAAACAAAGTATGATTTTCAGTTCAGTCGTGTCCGACTCTTTGCGACCCCATGAATCACAGCACGCCAGGCCTCCCTGTCCATCACCAACTCCTGGAGTTCAGTCAAACTCATGTCCATCGAGTCGGTGATGCCATCCAGCCATCTCATTCTCTGTCGTCCCCTTCTCCTCCCACCCCCAATCCCTCCCAGCATCAGACTTTTCCAGTGAGTCAACTAGTCACATGAGGTGGCCAAAGTATTGCAGTTTCAGCTTTAGCATCAGTCCTTCCAATGAACACCCAGGATTGATCTCCTCTAGAATGGACTGGTTGTATGATTCTAAAACTATGATAAAAACCAATCAGGATGAAAATGCCTTGTAATCATAATAATTTAGACTTCACTAATTCAGAATCTGATAACCTTAATCTAAGGAGTTTAAAAAGCAAATTAACCGTGAAATATGAATTAACATATTTTAATTAAACTACATCTAAAATGTGCACCTTCAAGAATTTTAGAATTATATAAATAAATAATCTTATTAGAAATTAGTGTTACTTAGATAATTCCTCAAAAAACTAAGCTAAAGTTTTATTAAGTAAAAAATATTCCCTCAAATTCCTAAAGAAGATAATTTTCTTTACAGTATGAATTTCATATTTTAGATAGATAAGACCAAACTTAACAGAAGTCCAACATTATTACGGTTCTTTTGACTAAGGCACAACTGATATGTGTGTGCGTATCTTTGATAGGATCAACTATGCTCTAAAAAAACAGAAATGAAATAAAACTTAGAATTTTTTTTTGGATGTACATATATTGATACATTATGAGAGAAAAATCACAGTGATCATCTTTTATTAACTTTTTTAACACTTTTAGATATACAGAAGATAGTAACTTTTTCTTTATTTAGAAATATTAAGACAATAATCAAATAAGAAATAGGTCGTTAACCCCTGACAACTTTGCAGAAGATACTTTATTTTCATGTTTTGTTTTCTTCACTGACTCCTCCTCCTCCTCCTAAACCCAAACTATTATGAATCCTGTTTGTCTCAGCCCTCACACTGTTTCTGCCTGGGCCTTCCCATATTCTAGCCCCACACCAAATATATATGAAAGGCTTAACTACCATGTCTCGTTCCTGATACTTCTCAAAATATCAGACATTTCTTTCACATAAGTTCAAATCCATACTTTCAAGTACCAACTGAATATGTTCATATAAACAGCTCACCTTTACCTGATTTAAAATATATGTTTAAAACCAAAATATCAACATTCATGTCTCCAAGTCTCAGATTCCCTTTTCTTTCTTCCCTTTTCTGTGACTTATTCACCTGACCAGAGTAAAATATTTAGATATAAATGGCAAAAGAAAAACTAATCATTTGACTGACCTGGCTTAAAGAAAGTCAAGTAATTCAACTATTTAATTTTCCACTGTTTTTCCTTCCCTCGTGCAATCACGACTTTCTACAAAACTGTACCTAACTACAGCTTAAGCCTCTAGTATGATCACTGACAACACAGTATTTATTAAATCAAGTCCAACATGCCTATTCGGAGTCTTCCAACAGTCAGCCACACATTTCATTCCTATTCTATTCTCCGTCTCTATATTTCTTGTCCAGCTCATTTCCTTCTGCTGTGCTTCAATTCAAGCTATTTCCTACTGCCTGTAATTTTCTTTGGTTTAAAGGCCAATCCAAATTGCAAGCTTTCTCCAATGTTCAATAAAGAGCTGGACTTCCTTCATGAATCTATTTGACAACTCCCCCCACAATTTGATTTTTCTGAATATACCATTTGTAATTTACACGTACAACCACACATTTAGTTATATATTACTTATATTACAGCTTTATTAGACAGTATTGAATCACAGTACGTAAACAAAGAACTAGAAAATTAGTAAAGATTAAACAGATCTCAGTAGTAACTTGCAAAGTTTAAACATAATACTGAGAGGTTTAATATACACAGACACACACAACACATGTTTTAAAGGTAGAGCACAACTACAGAGAAGAATTAACAGATGTCTGCTAGAGAGACCAATACGAAAAGAAAATTAAAGTAGATAAAATCACTGAACTAAATGTTTATTTCTGTAATATTTTATATCTTGCCATTTGGCTCTTACTCTGATATCTAACACCATAGGGAGAGCATGAATTGTTTTTTTTTTTCTTTCCCTTTTCTGCTATAAATCTAAGTTCTTATGTCAATCACCTCTTGACAGCCTAGTACCTTGTACTCAGCAGTTTTTAAAATTGTACTGAGATAACAAAAACATCAATGAGGTGTCTCTGAAGTCTTCCACGTGCTATGTTAAGGTCTTTGATAAATAAAGTTAACTTGCCCTAAGAATACAGGAAAGATCTAATGAAGGTGATCACACCTGACAAAAATAAACAACATAAAGAAATTAATTCCCTAGGTATGAATTAATTCAGGGTCAGAAAGCTTTTAAGTTACATAAATACTATCAAGAAGAAAACTTTAAGCTTAAAAAAAAAAAAAAACACCAACAAATTGCAAAATATCACTGAAATACTGTCAGAGGTATTAGAAAAATAATACAGTCACATCTTATCTAGAGACTACAAAATTGTATTCTAAATAAATAAAACATAGTTCTTAAACATGAAATGGAATAGGAAATGGCAACCCACTCCAGTATTCTTGCCAGGAAAATCCCACAGACAGAGGAGCCTGGCAGGCTACAGTTCATGGGGTCACAGAGTCAGACACAACTGAGCACACACAGACTCAAACATGAAAATACAACTAATCACTTCCAAGACAGAAATTAATATAAAAAACTCTGTAACAGAAAAAAGCAGCACACAGTCTGTTCTTTTATAGGGCTGCATTAATACTTCCACATGTTCTCTTGTGACCACCTGTTCAGGGTCAAAGTTTTTTTGTGGTTTTTTTTTTTTAATTTTTATTTTTATTGGAGGCTAATTATTTTACAATATTATATTGGTTGGTTTTGCCATACATTGACATGAATCCGCCCCAGGTGTACATGAAGTTTCCTATCAGTCTAGCTTAAAAACTCTGGCAAAGAATAGAAGAGAAGCAGAAAAGGACCAGGAGACCTGAGGTAGGCTTACAGAGGTTAGGATGGGAGAGATAAATTAAAGGCAGACATCAATGACATGATCTTCATTTAGCACTTTTCTAGGAAGTTTCAGATTTCAAAATATCCTCATATTATTGATAAACAAAGACAAAGAGAGGTGAGGCAGATGATGTGTGCCCTTGGTTACATAGCACATTAATGACAACTCTAGCACTGGGGGAAGACAGGGGGGTCTCAATCACTTATGTCCAACTCTTTGTGACCCCATGGACTGCAGCCCGCCAGGCTCCTCTGTCTATGGGATTTGCTGGGCAAGAATACTGGAAAGGGTTGCCATTTCCTCCTCCAAAGGAATCACCCTAGAGGGCACCCAGGGATCAAATCCATGTCTCCTCTACTGGTAGGTGATTCTTTACTACTGAGCCATTTGGGAAGCCCTTTAGCACTGGAACTCAGATCTAAATCTAGGTTTTCTCTAATACTTCACACTCAATCAATATACTTCAGCATGTTGCCATGTCTTATAACTGTCTTCTTTTTAACACCCTTATCACCATTTCTATTAATATGTGGTCTTCCTAAGATACTGAGGAATTGGTTCCTACCCTAACACCACTGAAGTGGTGAATCTCAATGCTACTCATACTGAATCACTAACAGGACAGGCTTTAAGTCACCAAGTCAGAATATAGGCTTCACAGAATACTTCTTTCATAAATATAATATGGCTTCAAAGACTTTCAAACCCAATGGTCTTGGCTTCCTTAGGCCAATGTTGCTGAACAGCTGAGTTAAGTAATCAGTTTGGACACCTCAGAAATATACAAACTTGCATAAAGTTTAAGTGTGGTAAATTTCTTTCTAGATTTTTTATAAACTTCTATATATGTTAAGAAAAGCGTTACAGTAAATGAAAGGTGAGAATTTAGAGCACTTACTGCAAGTTCCGCCACTGAACATTGGAATAGTTTCAAACATCATCTTGTGAAACAACAGTGCCACTGGTCTATAATCCAGATGATTCTTTAACAGGTAGCTATAATAATACACATAGCGCCTCTGACTGGGAATAGTTACTCCCTGGTGAATAGACAAAAAAAGACAAAAAGGCAAAGTCAAAAGAAAAGTTTCATTGGATCTGCTGAAGAACGTTAGAAATTTGAACTTAAATGATCTAACATTTAAATCTAGCTCAGTAATAGAGTAAATCAAAGCAACATCAATATGAAGGAAATATCAAACTCTTCTCCCTTAATATACAATTATAACACTCCCATCTATTCAATGGTCACAACAATCTTTGAACCATGCACCCAATAAGCAAAGGCCAGTGCATATCCAAAATAACTGTCAAAAGTCTTCACACATAGGGTTCCCCACAAGGATTTATAGAACAAAATTCCTCACAAACCTGGATACTTATTTTCTAGGCAAAAGAATCAGCAAACTAAATAAAGGCATATTGCCTTTATGAGACAGAAATAGCAGCAGCAAAACAGATGTTGGCTTTAGAACCCAACAAAAACAACAGTATGTGGCTGACACAAATGTATGCTATAATCTGATAACAAAGGTACTTAGAGGTGTCCCTGAGCTACTATGTTACCTTGGAAATACATAACGTTTTAGAAAAGTTAAGTATGTTCTTGTTGTTGTTCAAATGCGAAGTCCTGTCTGACTCTTTGCGATCCCATGAACTGCAGCATGCCAGGCTTCTCTGTCTCTCACTATCTCCTGGAGCTTGTTCAAACTCATGTCCACTGAGTTGGTGAGGCCATCTAACCATCTCATCCTCTGCGTCCCCTTTTCCTTTTGCCCTTGATCTTTCCTAGCATCAGGGTCTTTTCCAATGAGTTAGCTCTTCGCCTCGGGTGGCCAAAGTATTGGAGCTTCAGCTTTAGCATCTGTCCTTCTAATGGATATTCAAGGTTGATTTCCTTTAGGATTGACTGGTTTGATCTCCGTGCTGTCCAAGGGACTCTCAAATATACAAATGCTAAAAATATATACAATTCATGTGGTGTTTAAATAGAGACCCTGACTCACCTCAAGAAAAAAAAAAAATCTAATGTGTGCAGCAAGGCATTCACTAATGGGCTGAATAAATGAGGTATTAGGGAACTTACTGAAGGTTTCTTTTCCTGTTACACAATATGACTTCAGGAAAAATTAAACATTCAACCTAGAATTTGCAGTATTTCTCTTTTAGATATTGTATCAGCATCTAAATTGCCCTATGTATTAAAATCTCTGGACTTTTATGCTTTCATTCCCCAATGAATAGTAGAAAGTACATTTATATAAGTTTAAACATAAGTATGTTGAATGGCAGGTATATAGGTATTCATTTCAGTACTTTCATAAAGGTTAGTATTATTTTATTACAATTTAAAAAATACATAAAGTGTCAAATAATGGATAAAAGTCACTTCAAGATCTAATATTACGGCTATAGTACAAAGATGTGAATGCTGATAGTCAAAACACAAATTTTGTTTCTTCAGGAAAATGAAGACAATACTACTACCTTCACAAGATTCTCATAGGGATTAAACACTAAATTAACACAAAACCATGCTAAAACAACAAAATGTTATAGAAATCCAAATCAGTGATTTTAGAAATTCTACCAAATATTTAAGGTATAATTTTTGGAACTGCAGTATTTTTGGTTCTACATATTTTCTTAAACAGAACTAGAGCGGTGTTATTTTAAGAGCTGCTACAAATACCAATGTAAAATTTATCATTAAATTTTAAAAACTGTCAAGCTTAAAATTATTCTCTATATCATATTACTTAATGCCACTTAACCCTGTCCCCCAAATAAACCCTTTTCATGTTTATCAAAATAAAATACAGAATTGCAAAGCAGGTTGGGAGAAACAGCAGACAGAAGATGGATGGGGGGGAATCTTTTT
Source organism: Moschus berezovskii (assembly GCF_049115385.1). Classification (NCBI taxonomy): domain Eukaryota; kingdom Metazoa; phylum Chordata; class Mammalia; order Artiodactyla; family Moschidae; genus Moschus; species Moschus berezovskii. Next base: position 55,338,024 of record NC_142471.1, on the reverse strand, counting down.
TGAACCATGTATATTTATAATCTAGTCTAAAAATTAAAATCAAATTAAAATTTAAAAATTAAATCAATGGAAACCTTTCAGATGACCAAGTTATCAAGTTATTTATTGGGATTTAGTGGAATGAAAGATGATCTTTTTCTCCTTATCTTCATTCTTGGTATAAGTGTGCATGAAATAACTAGAAGATTTTCAAAGTTCTAATTTTATTCAAGTAACAAGTGATTGGTAGTTTATCTGCAATACAGGTTTTAGAAACCCAGTTAATCCTTAACAAAAAGGCAACTGCATAGAGAAAAAAATGCTATGAATCTAATAGCTGCTAGCAATGAATGAGTAATTAATGTGTAATTACAAGAATCAAAATTATTGACACAGTTCAAAGAAAAATGCTGGAAAGTGTAACTTTAAATGTATTATTTTACTATCAAATTTTGTATAATTAGTCTGTATCTTACCTTTGCTATCCTTATTTGTTAGCTCACCAGCATCTCAAACTCAATGTGCCCAAATTAACAGAAATTTAAAACTTGTGGAGAAATCAAAAGCTTTACAGATACAGACAAGCAAATGCTAAGAGTTCAGCACCACCAAATCAGTTTTAGTTTTATGTTAGATCTCTATATTTGATAATAAACTCTAGCTTTGTTTAAAAACAAAAAAAAAGTTGGAAGGTCCAAATGTGTACTATAAGCCCTTGAAATGTTGTCCTCACTCTATTCTTGTCTCTCACAGCCGTGATGCACCTAACTCAAATTTAAATAACAATACAATGAATCACAAAGTAATCTAGGATTTTAAATAAAACCAATAAAACTTCCACACTAAGTTGACAATGTGATTTATAACACTTTAAACATCATATATCGTGAATGCATACACTGAAAACAATGCTTCATGTGCATGTTTTACCTACAGCATCTTAATATTAGGATTAAATTTAAATACATCTTTTTTAAAAATCTAAGAAATGAACTTACTGATCTTCAAAAATTCTACATATATGAAGAAGGCTGATCTTTAATAGCTCTTGAAGATTAAAAATTACAGGTTCAAATTTTTCCATTTTTCATTAAGACTAATAAAAACCGACAACCTTCAGAATGGGAGACAATAATAGCAAATGAAGCAACTGATAAAGGATTAATCTCCAAATTATACAAGCAGCTCCTGCAGCTTAATTCCAGAAAACTAAGTGACCCAATCAAAAAATGGGCCAAAGAACTAAACAGACATTTCTCCAAAGAAGACATAAAGATGGCTAATAAACACATGAAAAAATGCTCAACATCCCTCATCATCAGAGAAATGCAAATCAAAACCACAATGAGATACCATTTCACACCAGTCAGAATGGCTGCTATCCAAAAGTCTACATGCAATAAGTGCTGGAGAGGGTGTGGAGAGAAGGGAACCCTCTTACACTGATGGTGGGAATGCAAACTAGTACAGCCACTATGGAGAACAGTGTGGAGATTCCTCAAAAAATGGAAATAGAACTGCCATATGATCCAGCAATCGCACTCCTGGGCATACACACCGAGGAAACCAGAATTGAAAGAGACACATGTACTCCAATGTTCATTGCAGCACTGTTTATAATAGCCAGGACATGGAAGCAACCTAGATGTCCATCGGCAGATGAAAGGATAAGAAAGCTTTGGTACATATACACAATGGAGCATTTCTCAGCCATCAAAAAGAATGCATTTGAATCAGTTTTAATGAGGTGGATGAAATTGGAGCCAATTATACAGAGTGAAGTAAGCCAGAAAGAAGAACATCAATACCGTATATTAACGCATATATATGGAATTTAGAAAAATGGTAACCTGAACCTTGTATAAGAGACTGCAAAAGAGACATAGGCATTTAGAACAGTCCTTGGGACTCTGTGGGAGAGGGTGAAGGTGGAATGATTGGAGAGAATGGAATTGTAGCATGTATATTATCATAAGTGACCAGTCCAGGTTCGACGCATAAATTTTCCTCTGTTCATTAAAAAATAAATAAACAGTTAAAGGCTTTAGCATAAAAAAAAAAAAAAGACTACTAAAAACCAATTCTATTCTTGAATTAGTAATTTTTAAGCTTAACTGGTCTATAACTACATCCCCAAAATATAGTTCTACTCTCTACCACTAAATATCCTCCTAGAAAATTACTTATATTCTTTTTTCCCTCAAGTAAAACATTAAAACCACTTTAATTTTAGCTAAAGTTAGCATTCTGCAGGTTAACTTAGCATCACATTCCTGGTCATCATCTCAAAAGGCAGCCACTTCTTCTTTAACTCCCTTTTAGTCACCGGCCAGAATGATGTTTAGTGTTCCTCCCACTATTCCTTCTAGCTTACATTTCTACTGTCTTTACTTAGCCTCACCTATTCCAAATCTGTAATCATTCAATAACTCTGTCCTCTGCTATACACTTATTAACACCTGACTACAATGTTTTCAGCATTTTGTTTATCCACCTCTCTTTCTGTCCAATCCCAAACATCACCGTCAAAGAATTAAGTTCTCATTTTACTGGGAACCCTGAGGTAACCCATTGTGAGCACCCTCAGAATTATTTTCTCTCACCTTAAAATCTTTTTAGCGCTGATATTTTATAAAAGTGTCTCTTTACGTTCTCACTGGTTCCATTTTTGCAAGTGTTCTATTAATTATCACCTCTTTGGCATCGGCCTTTATTCTCTCCACCTGTCCATCCTAATAAAAAGCTCAGATAACTCATCCTTTATCCAAAATAAGCAAACCAAAAACCTATACTTTCCCCAAATCTTGTATCCCTCTCAAACTTCCATCTTCTCTCTCTTCTGAACTCTTGAAGAGAAGTCTCCTTAACTCTTGGAAATCTGTTAGCATAAGGCTGATTTCTTAAAGGTCTTTAGTTCTAATGGTCATTTTCTACTGTTTTCCTACTATCACTGTGGCTCATTTTTTTGGCTGCCATTCTGAAAACTCCCTGCTTCTCTCACAGGATACACTCTCTAAAGGTTTTCTCTTATCTTTATTGGCTATCTCTTCTCTTCGCGTCCCCCCAGAATTGATCTCAACTATCCCCTCTTTATATCAATTCTATCTACTTCAGTCTCAGTCGCTCAGTCGTGTCCGACTCTTTGCGACCCCGTGAAATGCAGCATGCCAGGCCTCCTGGTCCATCACCAAATCCCAGAGTTCACCCAAACCCACGTGTATTGAGTCGGTGATGCCATCCAACAATCTCATCCTCTGTCGTCCCCTTCTCCTCCTGCCCTCAATCTTTCCTAGCATCGCATCAGGGTCTTTTCAAATGAGTCAGCTCTTCGCATCAGGTGGGCAAAGTATTGGAGTTTCAGCTTCAACATCAGTCCTTCCAATGAACACCCAGGACTGATCTCCTTTAGGATAGACTGGTTGCATCTCCTTGCAGCCCAAGGGACTCTCAAGAGTCTTCTCCAACACCACAGTTCAAAAGCATCAATTCTGTGGCGCTCAGCTTTCTTTATAGTCCAACTCTCACATCTATACATGACCACTGGAAAAACCACAGCCTTGACTAGACAGACCTTTGCTAACAAAGAAATGTCTCTGCTTTTTAATATGCTGTCTAGGTTGGTCATAACTTTCCTTCCAAGAAGTAAGCGTCTTTTAATTTCATGGCTGCGTTCACCGTCTGCAGTGATTCTGGAGCCCAGAAAAATAAAGTCAGCCACTGTTTCCCCATCTATTTCAATAGTTTAATGATAAATCTTACACATTAACTCCAAAAATTATGTCTCTTAATATTTCTTCACGCCTCACTCCCAGTCCAGAATTCACATGGCTGGACATTTTGAGCTGGAAATCTCACAAGTGCGTAAAAAACAACAATATATCACAGCTGAAGCTTTCATATTCTTGCATGGACCAACCTCTGTTAATTACTCAACTATTTTCTCCAGCATCTGAGGGCCAAATCTCTTCTAATACCATCACTATCATAGAGCAAAGGAAACACACTTTTGACAAAAATATAAGATTAACCATATAAACAATTAATTCAAAATGTCAAATGGCTTCCTAGTGTCTACCCAAATATGAACAAGTTTATTTAATACTGTAATTCTTCATGTTTGTTGTTTAGTTGCTAAGTCGTGTCCAAGTCTTTCGCAACCCCAGGCTCTTCTGTCCATGGGATTTCCCAGGCAAGGATACTGGAGTGGGTTGCCATTTCCTTGTCCAGGGAATCTTCCTAACCCAGGGATCAAACCTGCATCTCATGCTTGGCAGGCAGATTTTTTACTACTGAGCCACACCAGAGAAGCCCATAATTTTTTAACAAACATAAAAATATAGTCCAACTTCATTTTCTACTCTTATCTCTCACAACTCCCTTCCATATACTCTTACTTTTGGCCAAACTATTTAACCTCCCCTGTATTATGCTTTCTGGTTTTAAAAATGTTATCCTTATCACACTGAGGTAGGAGGGCAATGTGAGCAGTCCTCTGGGAAGTTACATCCCTTCCAACACCTGGTCCAATTTAAATAACATAATTATTTGATGCTTCAAGGTATTATAGCAGGCTGAAATATAAATCTGGTACTTCTTGAAGGCTCCTACACATTTTCACTCTGAGATGGTCTATTCAGACTTTGTATTTCACCTTGAAACATTTATGATAACATGTTTATTAAGAAAGCCGTGGTACATATACACAATGGAATATTACTCAGTTATGAAAAAGAACACATTTGAATCAGTTCTAATGACGTGGATGAAACAGAGGAAGTCAGAAAGAAAAACACCAATACAGTATATTAATGCATGTATGTGGAATTTAGAAAAATGGTAATGATGACCCTATAGGCCAGACAGTGAAAGAGACACAGATATAAAGAACAGACTTTTGGACTCTGTGGGAGGTGAGGGTGGGATGATTTGAGAGAATAGCACTGAAACATGTATACTACCATATGTGAAACAGATGACTAGTACAAGTTCAATGCATGAAACAAGGGCACTCAAAGCTGGTGCAATGGGACAACCCAGAGGGATGGGATGGGGAGGGAGATGGGAGGGGGGTTCGGGAGGGAGATGGGAGGGGGGTTCGGGAGGGAGGACACATGTACACCTGTGGTTGACTCATGTCAATGTATGACAAAAACCACCACAAGACTGTAAAGTAACTAGCCTCCAATTAAAATAATTTTTAAAAAACTCCATTTTCTATTGACGTTTTGAAATTCATTAGCATAGATCCGAATATAATTTTTAATATCACTTTCACACTGTAGTTCTATCTCCTTTCTCAAACCTAACATCTGATTTTTCTGTTTTCTCTTTATCCTTTGATTGGCTTCCAAAAAGATGTATTGATTTTAATGGCGTTTTTATACAATCAGTGCTTGGATTTATTAGTTCAAATGGCTGTTTGCTAACTCATAAATTTATATTTTCATCTTTATTAATCTCTCTCCAACTTATTATCTTAATAATACCTAATAAGAATTTCTATTTCCTCAATGACCCAAAATTATTTAAGAGTTTTTAAGTTTCCAAATAGTTGATTTAGTTTGATTAAACATTTTAACAAGTTTTCTCATTCTACTGAACTATAACAAAGGGATGGGGCTTATATATTTCTACTTGGAGGTGAGATTTTTATGGTTGGCCTAATGAATTATTAATATTGATAACTTTTTAAAATGAGAAAACAAATATATTTTATGGGATTTTATTATATTATTCAAGGAATCTACATATCTTCTTATTTTGTATCTTTCTGATCTTCAAGTGAGGGCTTCCCAGGTTGCTCAGTGGTAAAGAATCTGCTTGCCAATGCAGGAGACACAGGTTCGATCCCTGGGTCCAGAAGATCCCCCAGAGGAGCAAACAGCAGTGCACTCCAGTATTCTTACCTGGAGTATCCCATGGATAGAGAAGCCTGGTGGGTTGCAGTACACGGGGTTACAAAGACTCAGGACACGACTGAGCAAAGGAGCACGCACTTATGATCTTAAAGTACGTTAAAAAGATTTCTACTAGCATTGCTATCAATTTTTCTAATTTCTTCCAGTTTTTGCTTAATATATTGTGATGTTATGTTTAACACTCCATCATTGCTAATTCTGCATTATGGAGTGTGCCCTGTGTTAATATAAAATGGTATTCTTGGTCCAGTTTTACACATTTTGCTGTGCATCAACCCTCTTACATCATCTTCTTCAAGATGAATTTACAATCTAGATTCCTCAGTTTAAAAGGTAATTTTCTTCTTCAGTAAACTACTCACTGGCACATCTAAACTCAGAAACAATGTAAATGTTTTAACATGACACTGTTTGATTGAATATCTGGCTGCATATGGACATCTAGGTTGCTTCCATGTCATGGCTATTATAAACAGTGCTGCAATAAATTATTGGAGTACATGTGTCTCTTTCAATTCTGGTTTCCTCAGTGTGTATGCCCAGGAGTGCCATTGCTGGGTTGTATGGCAGCTGTTTCCAGTTTTTTAAGGAATCTCCACACTGTCCTCCATAGTGGCTGTACTAGTTTGCATTCCCACCAACAGTGTAAGAGAGTTCCCTTTTCTCCACACCCTCTCCAGCATTTATTGCTTGTAGACTTTTGGATAGCAGCCATTCTGACTGGCGTGAAATGGTACTTCACTGTGGTTTTGATTGGCATTTCTCTGATAATGAGTGATGTTGAGCATCTTTTCATGTGTTTGCCAGCCATCTGTATGTCTTCTTTGGAGAAATGCCTGTTTAGTTCTTTGGCCCATTTTTTGATTGGGTCGTTTATTTTTCTGGAATTGAGCTGCAGGAGTTGCTTGTGTATTTTTGAGATTAATCCTTTGTCAGTTGCTTCATTTGCTATTTTCTCCCATTCTGAAGGCTGTCTTTTCACCTTACTTATAGTTTCCTTTGCTGTGCAGAAGCTTTTAATTAGGTCCCATTTGTTTATTTTTGCTTTTATTTCCAATATTTAGGGAGGTGGGTCATGGAGGATCATGCTGTGATTTATGTCGGAGAGTGATTTGCCTATGCTCTCCTCTAGGAGTTTTATAGTTTTTGGTCTTACATTTAGATCTTTAATCCACTTTGAGTTTATTTTTGTGTATGGTGTTAGGGAGTGTTCTAGTTTCATTCTTTTACACGTGGTTGACCAGTTTTCCCAGCACCACTTGTTAAAGAGATTGTCTTTTCTCCATTGAATATTCTTGCCTCCTGTGTCAAAGATAAGGTGTCCACAGGTGTATGGATTTATCTCTGGACTTTCTATTTTGTTCCACTGATCTATATTTCTTTCTTTATGCCAGTACCATACTGTATTGATGACTGTGGCTTTGTAGTAAAGCCTGAAGTCCGGCAGGTAGCTGTGGTACATATACACAATGGAGTATTACTCAGCAATTAAAAAGAATACATTTCAATCAGTTCTAATGAGGTGGATGAAACTGAAGCCTATTATACAGAGTGAAGTAAGCCAGAAAGAAAAACACCAATACAGTATACTAACGCATATATATGGAATTTAGAAAGATGATAACGATAACCCTGTATACGAGACAACAAAAGAGACACAGATGTATAGAACAGTCTTTTGGACTCTGTGGGAGAGGGCGAGGGTGGGATTATTTGGGACAATGGCATTGAAACATGTATATTACCATATGTGAAACGAATCGCCAGTCCAGGTTCAACGCATGATACAGGATGCTCGGGGCTGGTGTACTGGGATGAACCAGAGGGATGGGATGGGGAGGGAGGTGGGAGGGGAGTACACGATGGGGAACACATGTATACCTGGGGCAGATTCATGTCAATGTATGGCAAAACCAATACAATAATGTAAAGTAATTAGCCTCCAATTAAAATAAATAAATTAAATGAATAACAAAAAAAGAAAAGAAAATTTGGAAACCCATGATTCAGAGTGATCAAAATAAGATTATTACAGGAAAGTAATTCAACAAAGGAAGAAATATGGCTCTTAAGAATGATTATTACAATGACATCATATAACAGTGTATGCTCAAATGTTTAGCTGTGTCCGACTCTGTGCAACCCCATGGACACAAGTTATTGTATATTAAGCTACATGCCAGACATTTTGCATATATCCCTAAAACTACAACCACTTTACAAGATAGAGCTCTTCTATTTTAAGGATAAGAAAACAGTCCTAATGTACAGAATCACTTTGTTCAGAAACAAGATCCAAACCTAAATAAGTCTATTATTTTTTTTACTCCTACATCCTGGGTTTTCTAACAGTATGCATACTAACTATGTAAACTGAAAGACGTCACAACCTCTCAGAGCTCTTGCTTTTCCCACTGACAAAAGACCTCCAAAGTTTATAGTATTACTGTGCTTCAGTTCTATGAAACTAATTATAAACAGTGTGCTGAATAGTGGCACATTAACCACAGAATCCTTGAGAATAATATGAAACAGAAAACTGCTATTTTTCTCTTTGTGTAGCTCCAGGTTTATATGCTGTCTACTTTGGCAAATGCAATGGAAAGAGAGCAACAATGCTCTCTGTGTAGAATCCTTTCCCCTTTGGGACACTCTCTCTCTCCCTGTGACTTGGGGGGAGAAAGAGGTGGGGCTTAGCCTTCAGCTTCGGATATATGTCCCAAGCCTCTGGCCAGAATGTTTGGTTAAGGATCAGGACATACCCTAATTTAGGTAGCTCAGTTCAGTTCAGTCACTCAGTTGTGTCTGACTCTTTGAGACCCCATGAATCACAGCACACCAGGCCTCCCTGTCCATCACCAACTTCCAGAGTTCACTCAAACTCACGTCCATCAAGTCAGTGATGCCATCCAGCCATCTCACTGTCTGTCGTCCCCGCCTCCTCCCACCCTCAATCCCTCCTAGCATCAGACTCTTTTCCAGTGAGTCAACTCATCGCATGAGGTGGCCAAACTACTGCAATTTCAGCTTTAGCATCAGTCCTTCCAATGAACACCCAGGATTGATCTCCTCTAGAATGGACTGGTTGGATCTCCTCGCAGTCCAAGGGACTCTCAAGAGTTTTCTCCAGCACCACAGTTCAAAAGCATCAATTCTTCAGCAATCAGCTTTCTTCACAGTCCAGCTCTCACATCCATATATGACCACAGGAAAAACCATAGCCTTGACTAGACGGACCTTTGTTGGCAAAGTAATGTCTCTGCTTTTTAATATGCTATCTAGGTTGGTCATAACTTTCCTTCCAAGGAGTAAGCGTCTTTTAATTTCATGGCTGCAATCAGCATCTGCAGTGATTTTGGAGCCCAAAAAAATAAAGTCTGACACTGTTACCCCGTCTATTTCCCATGAAATGATGAGACCAGATGCCATGATCTTTGTCTTCTGAATGTTGAGCTTCAAGCCAACTTTTTCACTCTCCTCTTTCACTTTCATCAAGAGGCTTTTGAGTTCCTCTTCACTTTCTGCCATAAGGGTGGTGTCATCTGCATATCTGAGGTTATTGATATTTCTCCCGGCAATCTTGATTCCAGCTTGTGCTTCTTTCAGCCCAGCGTTCCTCATGATGTACTCTGCATATAAGTTTAATAAGCAGGGTGACAATATACAGCCTTGACGTACTCCTTTTCCTATTTGGAACCAGTCTATTGTTCCATGTACAGTTCTGACTGTTGCTTCCTGACCTGCATACAAGTAAAACATGGTTTTACAGCTCTGGTAAAATCAGAAGTTCTGTCACTGTGACTCCATCCTGTGTTCACCAGAATGCACTGGTGTATAAGACTCTACCATTAATCCCAAGAAAAAGCTTATCTACTGTTGTGAAAGTATCCTACTGCTTCACAAGAGCCAAGTTTTGAATCATAGACTGTGCAAAAGGATTTGTCACAAAAAAATGTACTGTTGAGAGAGAAATTCAGGAAAGTCAGGACTTTAGATAAAGGATTCTTAACAGGTTTTTGTCAAGAAGTGGTAGCCAATTCTTTCCTACACATTAAGTTCACTGGCTTTAGGAAGACAAATACTATAGCTATACTTTTACCTGCATAATATACAAATTCATTAACACAGTTTAACTCTTCAATACTGAAACAAAACTGTGGAGTCATAATCCTTTCCTTCCTAACATAGGCAGGATCTTGCCAAAAATGATCTCAATAACTAGAAGGCAAAGAAAATGACGCAACATGAATTTACCTGAAGAGTCTTAGGGCATTCTTATTTGCTAACAAAAGCCTACTTTCATCTGGCAAAAAAAAAAAGATTCCAGTTTGCTCTTTCATTCTTTCATGAGATAGGGTTCTGAGCATTTGTTTTCACCAAGAACAAAGTCAAAGCTAACTGGATATCAATTATGACATAAAAATTGCCAAGTCAAAGACAGTGGCATAGTTTCAATGTGTTAAAGTCTAAATAGTAGGAGTCTTTCATGAAATTTACTACTGAGCAGAACACCAAAGTTTAATTTTGGTTAATCTGTACCACTTGGATTTATTCATTACTCTCAAGCAGTGGCCACTGATTCTGGTATAAAAAAGTGAAACATAATTCGGGGAATATTTATAGATTTTTTCATATTTTTTAAAAGGTATATAACACAAATAGTTTAAAAGTTCCCTAACTTAAAGTTAGTTCTATGAAGCACAAGCTGGAATCAAGACTGCCAGGAGAAGTATCAGTAACCTCATATATGCAGATGACACCACCCTTATGGCAGAAAGTGAAGAAGAACTAAAGAGCCTCTTGATGAAAGTGAAAGAGGAGAGTGAAAAAGTTGGCTTAAAGCTCAACATTCAGAAAACTAAGATCATGGTATCTGGTCCCATCACTTCATGGGAAATAGATGGGGAAACAGTGGCAACAGTGGCTGACTTTATTTTTCTGGGCTCCAAAATCACTGCAGATAGTGATTGCAGCCATGAAATTAAAAGATGCTTACTCCTTGGAAGGAAAGTTATGACCAACCTAGACAGCAGATTAAAAAGCAGAGACATTACTTTGCCAACAAAGGTCCGTCTAGTCAAGGCTATGGTTTTTCCCGTGGTCATGTATGGATGTGAGAGTTGGACTATAAAGAAAGCTAAGCACCAAAGAATGGACGCTTTTGAACTGTGGTGTTGGGAGAAGACTCTTGAGAGCCCCTTGGACTTCAAGGACATCAGTCCTGGGTGTTCTTTGGAAGGACTGATGTTGAAGTTGAAACTCCAATCTTCTGGCCACCTGATGCGAAGAGCTGACTCATTTGAAAAGACCCTGATGATAGGAAAGATTGAAGGCAGGAGGAGAGGGGACAACTGAGGATGAAATGGTTGGATGGCATCACTGACTCAATGGACATCAGTTTGGGTAAACTCCGGAAGTTGGTGATGGACAGGGAAGCCTTGCGTGCTGCGGTTCACGGGGTCGCAAAGAGTCAGACACAACTGAGTGACTGAACTGAACTGAAAGCTAGTTCTGGCTTCACATTACACAAGTTTTCTATTTTTATTTTAAATTCTTTTTACCTTCTTTCTTTTCAATGACCGAACTGTGTGGTGCTCATCAACCCTGTTTTAAATTTCTACCTCTGCTTCGGTGACTGTACTTTAATTTGATCCATCTCTCCAACTTTTCTTCTCATTCAATCTCTTTTCCTTGTGCTGTTCTACATTTATTCACTTAAGTACAGAAAAATTTACCTTCTATATTTTCAGTTAGTAAAAGCAATTGTTTCCCTCTACATGAAGAAAGAATGAACCAAAATAAATATATCAGGTCCTCTGCTCTGGAATTCATTTTAGTGCTATCATTCCACGGTACATGCAGTATACAGAAATGTACAGCAAGTTAATTATAATCAATATTCACCAAATCATGCATCAACAGTATGATTCAATTTTATAAACTATCATCAATAAGCCACACTTTGGTATAAATAACAACAAATAAAACAAGTGAGAAAGAAGGAACAAAAATCAATGCCAACTATCCAGCTGAAAATGATAGTTACAATCACCTATGTCTCTGTTTTGAAGTTAAATTAAAAATAAATTAGTTTAAACTCAAAGAAAGCCCTCCTCATTGTAAAAATTATTAAAACTATAATAAATTTTCACATAAAGTTCAGATGTCTTCCTCAACAGTGCTCTCCTTCCCCTGTCTAACTGAAGTAGTTTGGTTTTCTTTCTTTCTTGGAGACAGAAATGTACAAACTCCCCTTGCAAGAAATGTAAACATGTTTCGTCATACTTACTATCCAAAGAAATAAATTCCTTGAAAATCACTGTAAAAATTCTCCCAAGAGTTCACTTTTTCTTTCACATGTATTACACAAATATGTCAATAATTTTTAGCAGCCTTTAGTTTTCTGAATAAGACAAGAACCTTTGACTAATCTTAATTATAATTTCACTTACAAATATTCAAATCAAAAAACAATCTTTATGTATTATAAAAGTAAAGATTATACTAAGTAATGGCATCCAAGTTATTATCCAAAGACATTTTATTTTCAAGCAAGCTTAAGGAATATAAATCTTACTTTTGATCAATGTGCTACTTTTTAAAATGCTTTGTAAAGATTTCATGAGACCAAACTTTGCAATCCTGTTGATAGGTAAGATCTGCTAGCATGATATGAAAATGCAGTCATGAAGAGAAAAACTTGAATGAATCTGCCATTTGCTCATATGAAAGTTAAGGTAGCACACTGACTTAAATGTTTAGAGGAAGGAAAATAAGGGTTACCAACTATCTTTGTAAAAATTTATTTTCCAATAAATTCTCAGATCTAAGAAGACAGAAAAAACAAAAAAAATCAAACATACCTTTTTGTCTCTGGTCCTTACTTCCCCATAGAAATCTAGGGCCTCTTGTGCCTTTAAAAATTTGCCCCGATGTAACAAATATGCACAAATCATTACACCAGTTCGTCCCTTTCCAGCTTTACAGTGAATTGCTGCAACATGATTGTCATCTTCACTTAGCCATTGGTCAAGATCTTCACAAAAGGGTTTGATAAGTTCTAACTGTGGTGGATTATGGTCTTCAAAGGGATACTGTGCAACTGTGATAAAAAGATAACCTCAGAATAAGAAAATAATCTCACTTGAATTGCTTATTATAAGTAGATTAACTTTAGAAACACTGCATACAAATAGTTTAAAAATATCTGAACTATAGCGAAAAAGAATTTATTGTCTGATAATTTTCTAATTTTTGAACAGAAAATAATCTCTCATTAACTCAAATTTATCTATTAGACAGGTAAGTCAAGTATTATTTTCCTCACTTTGTGATGGAGGCAATGGAGTAGCAACATATCAGAGGTCACAATGTAACAGAGGAGGAGGTAAACTCAAAGTGACACATCACATGAGCCTCTTATCAGGGCTCTCAATACATTTTCTAGCAAAAGGAACTGTAATATCTATAATATTGCATTATCACAAAATATGTATTCCAAAGAAAGTACAAATCACTAATAAATCAACAATGCCTGCCAAAGACTGAATTTTATGCTTCATATAACAGAAAGGCCAAGCATGTTATTTTAAAGATGGTCTCGAAAATGTAACTGTTGCATACATACAACTCTATAAAGACATTTACAAAAGACACTTAAAAAAATTTTTTTTTATAATGTATACAACTGCAGCAAAGTTTATCAAGCAAAGTCTCAGGACTTTTCACATAAGTTATAAGAACTCAAAACTTCTCTGTTCCCCATAGTTGGGGTTGAGGTTTTAAAAAAATTTTTTTCCAGAAATAAGACTTTAAATATATCACTTAAATTTTATCTTATTGGTCTCTGCCTAGGTTCCACTCTATAAAAATCCCGACTAACATGACACGACTGAGCGACTGAACTAAACTGAACATTCAACTAATTATCCTTTGTGTCACTTAAATATGTGAAAAGTATGTCTTTTATATCTTCAACAAAATCATTCATAATGTGACACAGATACACTCAATTAAGCCTTTGGTATGACAGAACAGCTTATTCAGACAATGACTACTACTACAGGGAGTCATCAGGACAGCTCTGATTCAGTCATCTGCCTAGCTGAACCATCATTTCATCTTCATTTCCCCAGTGGCATACAAAAATATCCAGGAAAACTTGTTAAATGTCTATTCGAAGGTGGATAAAGCTTGATTAAGACACTTTGACCAGTAAACAGCAAAAACCCACTAAAAATGAAACGTCCTTAGTAATAAATCTACCCTAGATCTCAGTTATTAGCACTTCTGAATTCTTAAACCAACTGTTTGAAAGTCTGTCCTAAATATTTAGGAAGGAACAATGGCAAATATATTAATCTTTAGCTCACAGCATCAACTTTCTCTTTGTGACTATCACGGCAGCATCTTGCCAAGCTTCTCAACGTTCCAAGTCTCTCGTGGTTCAAAGAGTTCCACAAACACAAACGAATGTTTCTGTGGACTCTGAGATAAAATATGCTACACCTGGAAAATAACTCACTTAAAGCAGTTTTTGCTCTCATCTATCAGGCTCCTTTTATCCATATTTCATTATACCTTTTTCCACTGTGCAGGTCATGTTCCATTACAGAATTAAGTCATTCTCCTTTCTCCCTATAATCTCTTACTATTAGGCCAAATGCCTCAAATCACAGATATAACCCTCTCTTTATTCTGTTAGTCTATAAATTTCTCCTAGTTTTCAGTTAATTCAATTTAGTCTTCCTCATCTACATGATACTTATTTCCAAAAACACAACAGCAAATTTAATTTCAAATTTTCTAAGACCATCTTTAAGATAAATATATCACTTAATACTTGAGATTATTCATTAATGGTATGACAGTAAAATTTAGACTGTTGGCTTCAAGTTATCTAACATAATAAGTGTACCTATACTTACCTCTGCAATTAAATTTGGCGGTATCATAATGTCTTTCAGCACATCTAAAAGAAAAATTTTAATTTGATATAAAATTATCTTGTGCACTTGAGGGAAAAAAGTATAACAGTAACAAACATTTTCTGAACCTATATAATATACCAGGCATTATGTTAAATATCTCATATTAACTACTTCTTTTAATCCTAAGAATCCTATGAAGTAGGTACCATTCTTTAATCCACACTTTACAATTAAGGAAATCTAGGTTTAAAATATTAAGTGTACACAATCAGAGCTTATACATTTGGTTACAAAACTTGTAATGTCACTAATATAAAACAGGGCAAATTCACCTGCATCCACACCTTCACCATTTCCTTTATGAAAATTATACATCTAAAGGACTTGTTTTTTATTTCATAAGTATGTGTAAATAACTAGTTTCAATTTTATCTTTGCCTTATAATTGAGTATACATAGTTTTCTCAAACTATTATTATAAAAGATGTATGTTAAAACAGTAAAAAAAAAAAAAAAGGTAGGGGAAAATTTAAAGCAAAGAATGAAAGTGAATGATGCTAATCTACTCAAACACAACATTTACTCAGTTATTTTAAACCTGATCTTTCCCTCTGTAGATAAGTCAAAGGTCATCTTTTTCAATAATCTCTCAGGTTGTAAGTTTTAATTAAAGTCTGAGAGTAATGAAAGAGTAGTAAGTAAAATCAATACAGAAAAACATTGACTTAGCACATTTACTGCATGCTAAAATTTGTCTTTTTACCAGTAGTCACACATTTGCTATCATGCTCTGGCTGACTCATGATTAACAGGTCACATTTATAGGCTCAGAAAGGGATTCCACACATTAGAGTTTATGGTCAGCAGCATCCTGGTAACTCCAACTACTAGCCAAACCAGGTATTTTCAAAAATTTAGCAGTTTAAAACAAATAAAGCCTCTTAATCCACCACTGCAAAATCCCCAAATTTTTAAACATCTGAAATTTTCTCTTAACTGTACGGTAAACTCAACTGCAGGAGAACTAGATCTGAATTTATAAAAATGTGTAGTCTTTAATTAATAGAAATACATTTAGAACGAAGAGTGAGATAATCTATTCTAGGTACTGTTCCAAATCCTGCTGGGGTGTTATGTAATACAAAATATATGTTTCCATGTTAACTTTCCAAAAAAACTGAAAATTCTGAATGCTGAAACAAAACTAGTTCAAAGAGTTTCAAATAAGCAGTTATGAACCTGTGTTTTACATTTAAAAATCCTGAGAATATCTGTGAAGTTCTTTTATTTTAAACAGTTTTTAAACTGAAATCCACATGAAGATAGGGAATCCCCTGGCAGTCAAGTCGTTAGGATGGCGCTCTCACTGCTGAGGGCCCAGGTTTAATCCCTCGTCAGGGAACTAATATCCCACAAAACTTGTGGTTGTGGCAAAAAAAAAAAAAAATTCCACATGAAAGTTGAAATAACTCTAAGCAAACTGCAATCCACTAATTTTTAACCGATCAGATCTGAAACAAATCTGCTTTTATACTACCATTGAAAACCAAGTTTTCCCATTTTAGGATATTATAATTCAGTATATTGAGTTTGCTAGAAAGAAAATTTATTTAATAATGACATGCATATATACACATCCTTGCTAAATAATTTCATATTCACTTATATTTTTTAAAAATGACATAAGGAAGAGAACTAACCATGAAAATAGTATCATTTTACACTGTCTTTGGTACAGATTAAAGAGGAGTATGGTCAACAGTGAAGAATCCGTGAAAAATGAAACTCTGTTACTCGCTCAGTTGTGTCTGACTCTGCAACACCATGGACTGCAGCCTGCCAGGCTCCTCCGTCCATGGAATCCTCCAGGCAAGAATACTCGAGTGGGTTGCCATTTCCTTCTTCAGGGGATCTTCCTGACCCAGGGATCAAATCCAGGTCTCCTACATTGTAGGCAGATCCTTTACCATCTGAGCTATCAGCGAAGCCAAAGAGTCCATAATGGAATATTTTATAAGGAATCATGTAAAGATAGGGCTTAGGAGACAAGGGGAGCACTGCTGCTGCTGCTAAGTCACTTCAGTCATGTCCAACTCTGTGTGACCCCATAGACGGAAGCCCACCAGGCTCCCCCGTCCCTGGGATTCTCCAGGCAAGAACACTGGAGTGGGTTGCCATTTCCTTCTCCAATGTGTGAAAGTGAAAAATGAAGGTAAAGTCGCTCAGTTGTGTCCGACCCTTAGCGACCCCACGGACTGTAGCCTACCAGGCTCCTCCATCCATGGGATTTTCTAGGCAAGAGTACTGGAGTGGCTTGCCATTGCCTTCTCCGCGGGGAGCACTATATGCCAGGAAACAATTCTAAGAAACTGGTCTCATGACAGTAAAACAAAAATAAACATTTGAATTCAATACAGCTTCAGTTATCTATAAAATTCCCATACTTTTTCAGCAGCTTAAACACTATGACTACTTTCATACTTTGATTCTCAAGTAATATCATTAACAGGAAAAAAAAGGAGGGAAAGTGAAAACAATGAGCTACTAAATGTCTACTAGATGTGTATACCTTACAAACAAGATTCCATCCTCACAATCATATAATAGTTAATATTATCTCCATTTTATATATGAGAATGCTAAGATTTAGAAGAGCATTACAAAACTTGCACCAAACCACAATATATAAATGGAAGAGTCCAGCACTTCTGATTACAAAAGCTAAACTTTTCTCAGTACTGTTTCACACTTCCACATAAAATAAAGAATATAAAACAACTGAGAAAACTATAACAAATTTTAGTCAAAGTCAGCATTCCTAAAAGAGCATTATTTGGTGTAACAGAACCAACAAACAGTGACAATGAAAACATGACCAAAAAATTGCAAAAACCTCTACAAGTATGGATAGGGAGTATGTGAAAACATATACTGGGTCTGGTAGGGATAAAAGTGATCTGGTGAGAGGTTAGTAGGGTAAAAAAGACGACCCTTAATTAAAACCTTCTCTGATAACTGCACAAATACACACACACACACACACTCACACACACTATTCATTATAAATTTTTTGTGGTATATTAGTGATAGGACAAGTTTTTCAAAACAAACCAAAATTGAACATACATGAATGGGAAATGGGATTTGACCAAGACAAGTGTTAGGAAGATTTAACCATTTATGCTTCTTTATAAAGAGAATTCAAAAGACATCTTTTTAAAGTCATCATCTCCTTTGGCTTTTACGAGATAAGAAAAATGAAGATACACTGAAACAGTTTTTATGAAGCAGCAGAAAGTGAAGAAAGGGATAAGATTAATATGAAAAGCTTCCAGAGAATGAGACTTGCCATAGATTCAGCTAGGCATGTAGGTCTCTTCTTTACTTTCTTCAACGGAGCTATCTATCTTACAAAAGAAAACTTAATAGATAAAAATTAATAACAGCTAAAGGTTTACCACAAAAGGATGGAGAATTGTATGTTAAAGAGAATATATGATGAAATAGTCAAACTTTTAAAAATCAGTATCTAAGGAACATTTAACTTCCTCAAAGGCAAGAACTATATTATATCTTTAAACCCTATCTTCCCCCTCCTCACCTTACCCCCCTCAGAAGATAGATTATAGAGGAACATACAAAGATGAAATACACACACTTGCACAAAACGAATTGATTAATGTACTAATTCACCAAGTATATCTGAATTTGGTTAATGACTTGAGGCTAATTCTGTCCTTTCTTAAAATAACCTTACTGAATGCCTAATAATACAGAGATATAAACAGATAGTCAATTATTAGAAAGTCCATGTTAAGAACTCATCTTCATCCACATATGTCATAGTTGCCATAAAAAATTTAATATACTATTAAATATAGGTATGTTAAGCACAAGTATTTTAAGATCTTTCCACTTACATATGGTTTCAAAGACATATATCATGTTATTAATATTCTAAAAATAAAAGAAACAAAATAGAAACATCTGCTATTTATCAGACTCACTTACCCAGAACCAGAAATATAAACAGGGATAGGTAAAGAAGATTGAAAAATGATGTCAGAAATCAAAACATTCTACAACTTGGTAGTTCTAGAAACTTCTGAAGTAAGTAAAATTTGGGGAGGTTAAAACAAACAAACAAAAAAAACAGAAAGGGAATACTGGTATCAACAATGGATGGTCTGCTAACATATGTACCTGTGTGACCTTGTTCAACTCACTTAACTTCTCTAGGCCTCAGATTCCCCATCTGTAAAATGAGAAGGTTGGACTAAATGATCTCTTTCAGGTACTTTCCAGTTCTATGATTCCATTAAATGGATGGGGGAATAAGCAAGTTAAAATATGTGCACCAAAAGCTGCTCTCAACTAATTATGAGACAATTCATTAACGTGAGAGTCCAATGTTTGGATATACAAACAGGCAATCAAGTTTCCAGGCTAGATCCCAATGCCAACTTTAACCAAATAACACAGGGGACCCACAATACTGACAGTACAAACCTAAGTTCTAAATTCTGGAAGCAGGAAGCCACTGCATACAGGAATGAAAAGTATTTCCTTTCTTTTCTTTGGATATATGTTAAAGCCTTCCTTCTGGGGCTCTACATGCTCAATCCTGAGAGTCTAAATCCAAAATGACTCATTTAGTGGACTCCAGCTTTTGACAGTTCATGACCTCTTTTTAAAAAAAAAAAACTTAAATTCTGAATCCATTTGTTCAAAAACTACAAAACCCTGTGACTTATTATCCTTCACATAAACCTCTGGCACCTGCAACAAAAGTTGTTGCAGAAAAGGTTAATCCAGAAAAGAGAAAGATATATGCACAGATCATTTGTAAACTGGGATCCACCTAAACTAAGTTTCTACAGCACCTGTTACTTTCTTTCATTTTATTATTTTAATACCACTGCTCCCTCCACACACCATAATCTGACCAAATGGACCAAATCTGGCCACATCTGGCATAATTACTGCCATATTACTAGACAGTATTACACCACCAAGCTTCTCACATGCCATTCTCTAGGTCTACAACATCATTTTCCCTCTTCCTAAGTGTGTAGGTCAACCTTCATGATTCTTTTCACCTCAGCTCAAGCATTTCGTTCTTTATGAAATCTTCCCTATAATAGGCAATCACTATTTTGACTGTTGTCCATATAGCTCTCTTCTATACAGAGTTACCTGTTCTATAATACTTTGTCTACTTTTTACATTAGACTAATTACTTGAGGGCTGGAACGACATCTTATTCACCTGTGCACTAGCTAATGTTTTACAATGTCCAACATGTAACAGGCACTCGGTAAATGTCTGCTTCTTTGTGGATCTGAGGAAATCATTTTACAACTAAGAGAAACAACACCTGCGCCTATGTCACTCTCAGATCTTCTGAAGTCTTATCAGAGCACAAAGATCACTAAAGATAAAAAAGCAACATCCCATAAGCCAATAAGGTGCTGCTGCTGCTGCTAAGTCACTTCAGTCATGTCCAACTTTGTGCAATCCCACAGACGGCAGCCCACTAGGCTCCTCTATCCCTGGGATTCTCCAGGCAAGAACACTGGAGTGGGTTGCCATTTCCTTCTCCAGTGCCTGAAAGTGAAAAGTGAAAGTGAAGTCGCTCAGTAATGTCCAACTCTTTGCGACCCCATGAACTGCAGCCTACCAGGCTCCTCCGTCCATGGGATTTTCCAGGCAAGAGTACTGGAGCAGGTTGTCATTGCCTTCTCCCAATGAGGCACAGAGACGCTTTAATATTTTGGTGAATATTTGAAAGCCCACTTTAGAAAAGAATCTTCTTCTAACATCTGATAAACCCTACAGAAATTAAAATAGTGGATAGTATACATAACTTGGGATTAAAATTTTTTCCAATGCACAATTCATACATATCACACAAGAAAAATAAAAGCCATGTAGAAACATAACACATTTTATATATCATATTTTAGAATTAGAAAATGGTCAATATTTGGGGAAGAAAAAATGGTCAAGGGCAAAAATAGTAAGATATTAATATTTTCCTCATATTTTTCTTTCCTTCTTTTCTTTCTTTTCCACATCTCTACTCACAAAGTCAAAAGAAAAAAGGAAAAGTTAAAGATAAGGTCAGCTAGCTGATTCAACAGGCAATCCTTACACCCCTGCCTCAAACAAGAAGAACCACCCATTTTAACAATTTTAGGTAACTTATTTATCTTATATACAGTTAGAGAATATACTAATAACTTTTTCAAACAATTGACCTAGAGACACAGAATAAAATTATATTAGACGCTTCCCTCCATAGAAGATGGCATTGATGCTTTAAAAGAAGCTCTGTGTGAATTACACTTCCAGTTACCACATAGTTATGGGCGCAAAGATGGGCTAGATGCCAAGTCATTTAAAGCAGATCAAGCAACATGAATCTGTGCTGACATTGTTTTAGCTCATCACTACACTTTATAAATGACCTAACAATGCTCTCAATCAGACTTCTTGAACTAATTCTTTTAGGAATACAATTCTGTTAAATTTTATCTTTAACTCTACTTCACTCTAACAAGGAAACAACTTTCACTCAATAGTTATTTTAGAAGATATTTGCAAGCATACAAATAAGAAAACATACTTACAGATTGTATATCTTGTAATGGTTTTTATGCTTTGAATCCAAAAACCTTAAAACAAAACAAACAAACAAAAAGCCACCATTAACAAAAATGAGCTAACATTTGCAATTACATAAATACTATTGAGAAAAACCAAAAGACAGATTCTATTTTTCCTAATCTCAAATGTAATTTAAGAAAAATAAAATCCAATAAATATTCCCTCCATGGGTTTAAGCTAGTAAGCAGTTCCTTCTTATATAATTATTATATTACACAGATTTATACAATCTGAAGTAAAGCCATAGCTTTTCATAAAATGAATCTTTTCATAATCTCTCTTCAGCCTAACATAATGAAGTTGAGTGTTAAGAAATAACTTCTTTAAAAAGCATTATTAGCATTTAGCTCAAGTTACCTAGCTTATACATTTTTCTGAGTCACATGCAATCAAGTAATCTTAAAAATAATCTTGGTAACTCAGTCATCATTTCTTTCTAACTAAAAACATTTGATATTTGAAAGATGCAAGTAATTACTAGTTTTGTGCAGTGTATTAAACATTTTCAGATACATATTCTTATTTGATGCTCACAAACATCTGAGAGGTAGAGCTTATTCACATTTTACAGATGAGGGAAGTAGGTAAAAGAAATTACAGGACTTGCCCGAGGTCATACAGCTACTATGTCAAAAATCAACACCAAAGACCTCGCTCTCAACAATTAGTTAAGAAACTATACAACAATTACAGCCAACACTTTACATGCCAGGCACTACTTTAGATACTTTATGCATATAAACTTATCAAATCCTGTGAGGTAAGTAATAGAGGGATTAGAAATTCATAAGGCTGAGGAAATAAAAAAAAATAGAAGAACAAATGGAAAAGAGAAGAGATGATCTTAAAAGACCTAAAATCTAGGAGATGCAACATATGAATAGGTATCCCAGAGAAAAGGATGGAAAACAAAGGAGAAGAAATCCATGACATAATTCAAGAAAAAGACCCCAAACTGAAGATCATGAATTTCCAAACTGAAAAGGTATAATGAGTGATTAAAAAAAAAATTAAAACAGACCCAAATAAAGGCATACATATTTTAGTGAAGCTTTGGAATATTGAAAAGATAAACCTAATTCTAAAGGAGATCAATCCTGGGTGTTCATTGGAAGGACTTATGCAAAAGCTGAAACTCCAATACTTTGGCCACCTCATGCGGCAAGTTGACTCACTGGAAAAGACTTTGATGCTGGGAAGGATTGGGGGCAGGAGGAGAAGGGGACGACAGAGAATGAGATGGCTGGATGGCATCACTGACTCGATGGACATGAGTGTGAGTGAACTCCGGGAGTTGGTGATGGACAGGGAGGCCTGGCGTGCTGTGATTCATTGGGTCGCAAAGAGTCGGACAACACTGAGCGACTGAACTGAACTGAACTGAAGATCCTACAAACTGCCTGAATCAGGTTTCATAAAAAAATCTGGAATCAGAATAACTTCATCATTTTTAATGGCAACACCAGCAGCTAGAAAACAATTAGACAAAACCTTCTGACTCTACATTATTCCTAGTCTAGAATTCTACAGCAAGAAATAGTATAAAACAAGTGTGAATCTATAATAAAGGGATTTTTACATAAGCAAAGTCTCAAATAATTTTGATTTCCACATATTCTCTCGCTCAGGAAATTATAAGAAAATTACGAGAAAATGTGTTCCACCAAGACAAGGGTGGGAAACCGATGAAAAAAAGATGACAAGCTCTAGAAACTGAAGAACTAAACTGATGAGAAGAAAACAGAGAATCCCTGAATGAAGAGTGAAGGAACATCTCAAGTAGACAGTCATACAGCAAGCTCAGAGAACAACTAAGTCAGTTTAGGGACGATCAGAAGGTTCCTGAAGAAGATGAAATTGACATAATGCCAAATGTGCTCAAACATTCCCAGAGATTCAAACTTTGGGGCAAGTTTAGGGACAAATTAAAGTTAAGAAAGCAGAGACTAAATAAGAGAGAGAGAAAGAAGGAGAAAGGGAGGAAGAAGGAGAACGGGAGGAAGAAGGGAAAACAATATGTGTAGGAAAAACCAGCCAAAATATACTATATCGTTTATATTGAGTTCAGTCGCTCAGTCGTGTCTGACTATTTGTGAACCCACGGACTGCAGCACACCAGGCTTCCCTGTCCATCAACAACTCCCAGAGTTTACCCAAACTCATGTCCATTGACTCGGTGATGCCATCCAAACATCTCATGCTCTATTGTCCCCTTCTCCTCCTGCCATCGATCTTTCCCAGCATCAGGGTCTTTTCCAATGAGTCAGTTCTTCACATCAGGTGGCCAAAGTATTAGAGTTTCAGCTTCAAAATCAGCCCTTCCAATGAAAACCCAGGACTGGTCTCCTTTAGGACTGACTGGTTGGATCTCCTTGCAGTCCAAGGAGTCAAGAGTCTTCTCCAACACCACAGTTCAAAAGCATCAATTCTTCGGTGCTCAGCTTTCTTTATAGTCCAACTCTCACATCCATACATGACCACTGGAAAAACCATAGCCTTGACTAGAGGGACCTTGGTTGAAAAAGTAATGTCTCTGCTTTTAAGTATGCTATCTAGGTTGGTCATAGCTTTTCTTCCAAGGAGCAAGTGTCTTTTAATTTCATGGCTGCAATCACCATCTGCAGTATTTTGGAGCCCAGAAAAATAAAGTCAGCCACTGTTTCCCCATCTGTTTGCCATGGGACTGGATGCCATGATCTTAAGTTTTCTGAATGTTGAGCTTTAAGCCAACATTTTCACTCTCCTCTTTCACTTTCATCAAGAGGCTCTTTAG
Organism: Moschus berezovskii; assembly: GCF_049115385.1. Lineage (NCBI taxonomy): Eukaryota > Metazoa > Chordata > Mammalia > Artiodactyla > Moschidae > Moschus > Moschus berezovskii. The sequence continues at coordinate 55,313,755 of NC_142471.1, read as the reverse complement.
TTCTTCTTTGCTTTCTGCCATAAGGGTGGTGTCATCTGCATATCTGAGGTTACTGATATTTCTCCTGGCAATCTTGATTCCACCTTGTGCTTCATCCAGCCCAGCGTTTCTCATGATGTACTCTGCATATAAGTTAAATAAGCAGGGTGACAATATACAGCCTTGACATACTACTTTTCCTATTTGAAACCAGTCTGTTGTTCATGTCCAGTTCTAAGTATTGCTTCCTGACCTGCATACAGATTTCTCAAGAGACAGGTCAGGTGGTCTGATATTTCTATCTCTTTCAGAATTTTCCAGTTTGTTGTGATCCAAACAGTCAAACGCTTTAGCACAGTCAACAAAGCAGAAATAAATGCTTTCTGAAACTCTCTTGCTTTTTTGATGACCCAACGAATGTTGGTAATTTGGTCTCCGGTTCCTCTGCCTTTTCTAAAACCAGCTTGAACACCTGGAAGTTTACAGTTCACATATTGTTGAAGCCTGGCCTGGAGAATTTTGAGCATTACTTTGTTAGTGTGTGAGATGAGTGCAACTGTGCGGAAGTTTGAGCATTCTTTGCAATTGCCTTTCTTTGGGAATGGAATGAAAACTGTCCTTTCCTGTCCTGTGGCCACTGCTGAGTTTTCCAAATTTGCCGGCATATTGAGTGCAATACTTTCACAGCGTCATCTTTCAGGATCTGAAACAGCTCAACTGGAATTCCATCACCTCCACTAGCTTTGTTCATAGTGATGCTTCCTAAGACCCACTTGACTTCACATTTCAGGATGTCTGGCTCTAGGTGAGTGATCACACCATCGTGATTATCTGGGTCATGATCTTTTTTGTACAGTACTTCTGTATATTTTTGCCACCTCTTTTTAATATCTTCTGCTTCTGTTGGGTCCTTACGATTTCTGTCCTTTATTGTACCCATCTTTGCATGAAATGTTCCCTTGGTATCTCTAATTTTCTTGAAGAGATCTCTAGTCTTTCCAATTTTATTGTTTTCCTCTATTTCTTTACACTGATTACTGAGGAAAGCTTTCTTATCTCTGCTTGCTATTCTTTGGAACTCTGCATGCAAATGGGTTTAACTATAAATGACATTTATCTAGTTATGACATAAAAACTCAATATTGGCAAAATCAAAATTACAACATAACTACTGGAAGTATGGGAGAATGAAAACATGTGACTGGATTAAGGGCGGTGGGGGGGGAAAGTCCATATACTTGAATGTGAAAAAGTATGTTACACAGTCAATCAAGGAGTACTTAAAACACTATCACTAACTGATGTCACATTACGGTTTCTGAAGATACCAAACCATTATTTGCAATCAACACTGCCAAATTAACATTAGACCTGCCAATAGATTTAAATGTGTTTATAACTACTATTATATAGATATTTTAAAACATTTTATAACCACTATAATAAAAATTAATAAATATGCATATTTATAATCCTATGAATTTTATTTTATCAATTTAAATCATTCTAAGAAACAGTTCATAAGCTTCAACAGACTGTCTACAAGATACATGGCATAAGATTATGAACTCTTGCCATGGGGCAGTGGTTGTTAATAAACCCTATGAATCTATCTGATTCCAGTATTTCATACGTAAATATTTAAGGTATGTGCAACTTTTCCTAATTCTTTTTTTTAACCCACTACTTCAACCAACCCAGGAAGCATTGATTCTGCTATAAAGACTTCTATTGAACTATAAATAATATTACAGGAAAAAGCAGTATGTTACAGACCCTTTCACTCCTGTCTCTTTTACCCTCTTTATCTTCTATATTCCTGGATATTTCTCAATTTGTACTTTTGGATTTTTCTTTAAAATGAGGTAAAATTTACATATAGTGAAATACATAGATCTCAGGTATTCAATTCTATGAATTCTGTAACAACCACTCCAATCAAAATATAGGTCACTTCTTCCATCCCAGAAAATTCCCTCTTGCCCACTTGCAACAAAGCCCTACCAAGCTCTCAGGTAGCTACTAGTATTTAATGAAGTATGCATTCTTTTTTAACTGACTTCCTTATTTTTTTTTTAAATTTATCCATGGTGTAACATGTATCACTAACTCATTCTTTTTATTCCAATTATTATTACGTTGTATGAACATAACACCACTGATCCATTCTTCGATGGATATCTGGGATTTAACAGTTTGGGGTTATTATGAACAAAGTGCATAAACATTCTTGAGCAAGTCTTTTATGAGGACATATGCTTACACTCCCTTGAGTAAATAATAGCTAGGAGTAGAACTGCTGGGTCACAGAGTAGATAGGGGTGGGTGTATACTTATCTCCGTGAGAAACTACTGAACATCTTTCCAGAGCAGCTGTTCTATTCCACAGATCGACCACACTGTAAGAGTTTCAGTTGCTCCACAGTCTTGTTAACATTTGGCACTGTTTGTTTTTTTAAAAAATTCTAGTCCTTTGTTTGTTTACTAGTCATTTTTATACTTTCTTTTGTGAAATGTCTAAGTTACTGGCTCATTTTATCCCCCAACTGGATTGTCTTTTTTATTACTGATCTAAAGGAGTCTTCTATATATTCTGGGTGTAAGTCGTTTGTCAGATATTTGCTCCCTGTGTGCAACTTGCCTTTCCATTTCCTTAACAATGCGCTTTGATAATTAACAACTTTAAATTTTTATAAAATTCAACATATCACATTTTTGTTTTGTTTAGAACCTTGTAGTTTCTCTGAGAAATCTTTCCATACACAAAAACAGTTCATAAAGATATTTCTATCTTTTGTTCTAGAAGCTATATACATAGTTTTAGACTTTTCTCAGTTTCTATTTTAATTTGGTTGGCAATATAGATAATGCTGAGGATAATTAGAATATCTAAAACATGGACAAATTATTTCAAGGACACTGATCATAAAATTTAATAAACAACAACTCATTGCTACCTGCTGTATCTTCCACCACGGGTTGCTTATGAGAGAAAATGAATAAGCAAAAAATAATCTACAAAATACAATTTTCTCTTAGAAAGCCTACACTGTCAATGTGAGCAGAGGAGGGGAGAGCAGGTATCATGGAGGATTAATGTTTCATTTCCAGCTCATTCTGAGTTTGGTAACTTTATGATTTGAATCCAAATACATAAACCTACACTATATTAATAGGAATGTACACATCCCATTGCCCAGCTCCAGGGAATACTATTCAAATACGGTAGTCCTGTACACGTAAACTGGAGCCCAAAGGAGTGACAGGACACATACCAAAATGGTCATGGTGGTTATCCTGGGTTTACAGGGAAAGATGGGCGCTTTCATGATTTACTTTCAACACTTTTACAATTTTGTTGTTAAAACATAAGCACATACTACTTTCAAAAGAAAAAAGTTTTCTGTCCTAATGTATTTCCCCAAAAAAGTAAGAATTGATGAAGTTATATCACACTGTTTTACCTCCAAAGAGTGGGCTTCATGAAAGTCTAGGTTCTTTTAAACAGTATTTTTTAGAGTTTACATAAAATTATTATTTTTATATACTGTTTTTGAAGTATAAAAAACAAGAATCAAAGTTTTTTATGTGACAACAGTCCTCTTTGAGACATAATTAGTTTTAATGAGATTCATGCAATCCCTATTTATAAAGACTCGGGAGGTTTTTCTTAATTGTATTTTCATTCATACTGAGCCTGTCCTGAGGATATTAAAAAAAAAAAGAAAAGAAAAATTTACTAGCACACACTTGGTGCCAAATCACAAATCTGACATCAGTGAGAAATGATATCAGCAAAACAGAAACGATTCATTAAAATGCTGCTGCTGCTGCTAAGTCACTTCAGTCGTGTCCGACTCTGTGTGACCCCATAGATGGAAGCCCACCAGGCTCCCCCATCCCTGGGATTCTCCAGGCAAGAACACTGGAGTGGGTTGCCATTTCCTTCTCCAATTAAAATGCTAGTAATGTGTTATTCCTTTAAACCCCTCATAGAGGTTCCAGCCATGAAAAGCTTGTTCTTCAGTTTCATCAACACAATTTTTCTGTTACTTTAGCTAGTAACTACTTTGTTTATAATGTATATTCAAAGATAACTGTTATCCTTTTTTAATGTTCAAGGATTATTTATGGGCACAACTGCTAAGAATTTCTGCTTCCCATTCTTTTATTTTTCTACATTCCATTCAGAAAGGACAAAGGCTTACTAAATAGTTTCATTTGATTCCTTATAACACATACTTAAAAATAAATTCACTTCAGTTCTAAAAAAGAAAAGTTATCTATAAGGGTAAACTTTCATAAAATTAAACATTCCACAAAATAATAATGATTGAGCTAGTAAAATGAAAATAGATTCAAGATGGCAAATAGGTGCCAAACTGGTGGTGGCTTATTGAGGTGCAATGCTAAGGCTATTAAAACAATATCCAGGTTGGAGACTGAGAAAGAATATGATGATTGATTACCAATGTCTGCCATTAGTGAGGGAGAGAGAATAAAATAAAAATGTTCACTCTGCCATCTCTAGAGGACATCAATACAAACTTATGGGTTGCTGTTATTCAGTCACTAAGCTGTGCCCAACTTTGCAACCCCACAGAATGCAGCACGCCAGGCTTCCCTGTCTTTCACTATCAATTCAGAAAAAAGAAAATTTGAACATTATAAATTATTATACAATAGGCAAAGTTACTGTAACCAGATAAAAGTCTATAATGAATAAGCCTTAAAAAGCTTTGTTCTAAAAATATTTTTTTACACTGGCATTCAATATAAAGGGGCTATCTCTTAAAATTTCTCTTACAGGAGCATGTATATACTTTTGACCATTATAAGAGTACCGGTATAGGAGTTTTTCTCTTGTAAATAACTGCAAAATTGGGGGAAAATATATGAGGAACTAAACAAAAGGCAGCAGAGGCCTATGATCTTCAAGGAAACCTTACCTACCTCGTGCAAAACCTGTATGCAGATTTTTTTTTAATATAAGTTTACCCTTATACTTTTTTAGAACTGAAGTGATTTTTTTTTTAATTTTTTTTTAAACTTTTTTTTTTAATTGGAGGCTAATTATTTTACAATATTATATTGGTTGGTTTTGCCATACATTGACCTGAATCTGCCCCGGGTGTACATGAGTTCCCCCTCCTGAACCCCCCTCCCACCTCCCTCCTCCCTTTATCCTCCCTCTGGGTCATCCCCACACACCAGCCCCGAGCATCCTGTAACATGCATCGACCCTGAACTGGTGATTCGTTTCACATATGACAACATACATGTTTCAATGCCATTCTCCCAAATCATCCCACCCTCACCCTCTCCCACAGAGTCATAAAGACTGTTCTATACATCTGTGTCTCTTTTGCTATCTCGTATACAGGGTTATCATTTGCTCTGCGTTAGTATACTGTATTGGTGTTTTTCTTTCTGGAGATTTTAATACCCCACTTACATCTATGGATAGATCAACTAAACAGAAAATTAACAAGGAAACACAATCTTTAAATGATACAATAGACCAGTTAGACCTAATAGATCTCTATAGGACATTCCACCCCAAAACAATGAATTTCACGTTTTTCTCAAGCGCACACGGAACCTTTTCCAGGATAGATCACATCCTGGGCCATAAATCTAGCCTTGGTAAATTCAAAAATATTGAAATCATTCCAAGCATCTTTTCTGACCACAATGCAGTAAGGTTAGATCTCAATTACGGGAGAAAAACTATTAAAAATGCCAACATACGGAGGCTGAACAACACGCTGCTGAATAATGAACAAATCATAGAAGAAATCAAAAGAGAAATCAAAATATGCATAGAAATGAATGAAAATGAAAACACAACAACCCAAAACCTCTGGGACACTATAAAATCAGTGCTAAGGGGGAAGTTCATAGCAATACAGGCACACCTCAAGAAACAAGAAAAAAGTCAACTAAATAACCTAACTCTACATCTAAAGCAACTAGAACAGGAAGAAATGAACCCCGGGGTCAGTAGAAGGAAAGCAATCGTAAAAATTAGGGCAGAGATAAATGCAAAAGAAACAAAAGAGACCATAGCAAAAATCAACAAAGCCAAAAGCTGGTTCTTTGAGAAGGTAAATAAAATTGACAAACCACTAGCCAGACTCATCAAGAAATAAAGGGAGAAGAACCAAATCAATCAAATTAGAAATGAAAATGGAGAGATCACAACCGACAACACAGAAATACAAAGGATTATTAGAGAATACCATCAGCAATTACATGGCAATAAAATGAATAACCTGGAAGAAATGGACAAATTCCTAGAAAAGTACAACTTTCCAAAACTGAACCAGGAAGAAATAGAAAATCTGAAGAGACTCATCACAAGCCCAGAACTAGAGGCTGTAATCAGAAATCTTCCAGCAAACAAAAGCCCAGGTCCAGACGGCTTCACAGCTGAATTCTACCAAAAATTTAGAGAAGAGCTAACACCTATTCTACTCAAACTCTTCCAGAAAATCGCTGAGGAAGGCAAACTTCCAAACTCATTCTATGAGGCCACCATCACCCTAATCCCAAAACCTGGTAAAGACCCCACAAAAAAAGAAAACTACAGGCCAATATCACTGATGAACATAGATGCAAAAATCCTTAACAAAATTCTAGCAATCAGAATCCAACAACACATTGAGAAGATCATACATCATGACCAAATGGGCTTTATCCCAGGAATTCAAGGATTCTTCAATATCCGCAAATCAATCAATGTAATACACCACATTAACAAACTGAAAAATAAAAATCATATGATTATCTCAATAGATGCAGAGAAAGTCTTCGACAAAATTCAACATCCATTTATGATAAAAACCCTCCAGAAAGTGGGAATAGAAGGGACATAGCTCAACATAATAAAAGCTATATATGACAAACCCACAGCAAACATTATCCTCAATGGTGAAAAACTGAAAGCATTTCCCCTAAAGTCAGGAACAAGACAAGGGTGCCAGCTCTCACCACTACTATTCAACATAGTTCTGGAAGTTTTGGCTACAGCAATCAGAGCAGAAAAAAGACATAATAGGAATACAAATTAGAAAAGAAAAAGTAAAACTTTCACTGTTCGCTGATGACATGATCCTCTACACTGTGATTTTATTTTTACGTGTGTGTTACAAGGAATCAAATGAGATTATTTATGTAGTAAGCCTTTGTCATTCCTGAATGGAATGTAGAAAAATAAAAGAATGGGAAGCAAAAATTCTTAGCGGTTGTGCCCATAATAAATAATCCTTGAACACTGAAAAAGGATAACAATTATCTTTGAATATACATTATAAACAAAGTAGTCAAGAAGCAACAGTTAGACCCAGACATGGAACAATGGACTGGTTCAAAACTGGGAAAGGAGTACATCAAGGCTGTAGTTTGTCACACAGCTTATTTAACTTCTATCCAGAGTTCATAATGCGAAATGCCAGGCTAGATGCAGGCACATGCTGGAATCAAGATCGCTGGGAGAAATATCAGTAACTTCACTTATGCAGATGACACCACCAATGGCAGAAAGTAAAGGAGAACTAAAGAGCCTCTTGATGACGTTGAAAGAGAAGAGTGAAAAAGCTGGCTTAGAATTCAACATTCAAAAAACTAAGACCATGGCATCTGGTCCTATCACTTCATGGCAAATAGATGGGGAAAAAATGGAAACACTGACAGACTATTTTCTTGGGCTCCAAAATCACTGAGGATGGTGACTGCAGTCATGAAATTAAAAGATGCTTGCTCCTTGGAAGAATAACTGTGACAAACCTAGACAGCATATTAAAAATCAGAGACATTACTTTGCCGACAAAGATCCGTATAGTCAAAGCCAAGATTTTTCCAGTAGTCGTGCATGGATGTGAGAGTTGGACCATAAAGAAGGTTGAGTGCCAAAGAATTGATGTTTTTGAACTGCAGTGTTGGAGAAGACTCTTGAGAGTCCCTTGGACTGTAAGGAGATCAAATCAGTCAATCCTAAAGGAAATCAACCCTGAATATTCATTGGAAGGACTGATGCTGAAACTGAAGCTCCAATACTTTGGCTGCTGCTGCTGCGTCACTTCAGTCGTGTCCAACTCTGTGTGACCCCATAGACAGAAGCCCACCAGGGTCCCTCATCCCTGGGATTCTCCAGGCAAGAACACTGGAGTGGGTTGCCACTTTGGCTACCTGATGCAAAAAGCCGACTCACTGGAAAAGACCCAGATGCTGGAAGGCAGGAGGAGAAGGGGACAACAGAGGATGAGATGGTCGGGATCACATCACCGACTCAATGGACGTGAGTTTGAGCAAGCACAAGGAGATGGTGAAGGAAAGGGAAGCCTGGTGTCTTGAAGTCCACGGGGTCGCAAATAGTCAGACCGACTAAGCGACTGAACAACAACCCCAAGCCTGCCTTGACTCTTTTTTGACAGAGTAGAAGGAAATGGAACAAAGGTTTCACTGAGGTAAACAGACAGAAATTGGAGTTCTGGATGGTAAAGCAGCTACAGTTTGTGGAACAGAATAGCAGAAAAAGGAAGATGGACAGATGGACGGACTTCGAAGTCTATGTGGAAATTAACCTCAGGGCCTTGGCATGGGTTAGGCTGCATATGTGCAGGTTCTGGAGGCAGAATGGAGATAACATCAGAGAAAGCACAGTACTGGGAGAATTCTGTCCAGCCAGAATGCAGAGACCTCAGGTATTCAGCTGAGACCCTAGAAAGCCACACCTGAGGAACAAGGACCATGACATGAAGCAAAAGATAAGACCGAGTCAGGCCTACCTTAACAAAGAAAACCCAGCCTGATCATATAAGGAGATTAGCCATTAATTTAAATGTCTGCCAAAATGAAACTCAGCACACTTAAAGTAACAAATTCAGACTTCCTACAACATATCACCCAAAACATTAATCATGCAATTAATATTTATTAGACATGCAAAGCAAGAAAATATGATCTATGACCAAGAAGAAAAAAAAAAAGCAGTCAACAGAAACCAGTTCCAAGATGAACCAGATGTTGGAATTAGCAGACATGGACTTTGTAGCAGCTATTATAAAAATATACAAGAATGTAAAAGAAAATGACAACACCTTAAGTGAAAAGATGAAAAACCTTAGCAAAGACATAAAGACTATAAAAGACAGAAATTCTAGGTCTCAAAAGTACAGTATCTGCAAAGAAAAATCTACTTGCATGGTCCTAATGGAAGACTGAGGTCTGCAGAAGATGTGGGAGATTGAGTTTTCTAAGAATGACATATTCCCCATTCCACATAATCTTAACAATGGTCTCTTTTAAGTGGTGGAGTCTATGGTCCATCCCCCTTGAACCTGGGCACACTTCTGTGATTACCTCAACCAACTGAGTACTGGCAGAAGTGAGATAAAGTTATTTCTAATGCTAGGTCATAAAAAATGCCATATACTTCTACCAGGGACTCTGGATCTTCACTTTCAAGAAGTTGCCATGGAAAGGCCAAGTGTAGGGGTTCTGGTCAACTGCCCAACTAAAGACCCAGATAACAGACAGCCTATACCAGACACGTGAGTGAAAACACAAATAGATGATTCAGCCCTCAATCTGCCAAAACTCATCTCCTGTCACTGAGTTTTCCCAACTAAGGCTCCAAATATTCTGGAGCAGAAACAAGTCATTTCCACCATGCCTTTTCCAGATTTCTGACTCACTTAATCTGTGAGTATAAAATAAATAAATGTTCTATGCTATTAATGTTTAGAAGTGGTTTGTTATACATAGATATCAAATGGAAAATAAAGATATGAATTTGATAACACAGTGTAGTTAATTACTTAACCTGGAGAACAGAAGAAAGAAACTGAAAGACAAAAATTTAAAGACATCATGGCTAAAAATTTCCCACCCATGGTATATAAAACATCAACTTAGAGACACTATAAGCTCAATGAACTCCAAATAAGGCAAATATAAAAAGAACCAAACTATGCCTATCATAATCATAACTACTGAAAACCAAAGGTGAAAAACAAAAGGAGTTAAGAAAAAGATACATTACATATCTAGGAGAATACCAGTATGAATAATGGCTGACTTCTCATCAGATCTAATGAAGCATTCAAAAACAAAGTTAACACGGAAGTCTATATCCAGCAAAATGCCTTTCAAAAACAACCAACCAATATAGAGGATTTGTCACCAGCAAACTTGTTCCTAGGCTGAAGGGAACTAATTCCAGATGAAAACTTTGACTCTAAAGAAAGAAACAAAAAGCATCAAAAATAGTAAATATAGGAGTAAGTATAAAAGGACATCTTTTTTCTTGATTTCACTGAAAGGTAACTGCTTAAAGCAAATAAAATAACATTGTATTCTGGGGTTTACTACATACACAGACATAAAACCCATGACAAAAATTATACAAAAGAAATGAAGGAAAACAGATTTTTACTGTTGTAGGGCTCTTATATTGTAATGCGTACAATAACAACTCTAAGAGAACTATAACAAGCTGTGTTCTATAATTCCTAGAACAAACTCTAAATATATACAGACACACACACAGCTAAAAAATAGAAGAATTTAAATAGACTACTTTAAAATATTCTGTTAACCCCAAAGAGGACAGAAAAAAAGGAATGAGGGAGAATGAGACTGAAATAGGAATGAATGAACAACTAAACACAAATAGGAAGGTGTTGGACTAAAAGAAAACATATTCATCATCATATTAAATATAAATGGACTAAACACACCAATTAAGAAAGCCAGTGATTATAAGGCAAGTTCAAAATTACAAATACTTGTTATAGAAGTTGGCACACTCTACAAGCAATGAATACACTATGCAATGTTCAAAACTGAAGAAGCCAGATTACATAAATCAAATGCAAAACTAAATCTAGATGCAACTAACTCTAGAGGCTCTATACATTAACACCATGCTACTGAATTCATTCCAACAGAGGAGAAAGAATCTAGGTAGCAAGATAAGTTTTTACTGACTCTTAGAAGGAATCAGAAACTGTTACTATTTTGGTGAAGTTACTGGTGGTCCACAGTCTGACCTTCTATCTTTCAGAATTAGACATGATCATGTCAACATATTGAGTAGTGTTTTTCCCCCCAGGAAATTAGAACCTGTATCGTATGAGTGATGTAGAATTATAATGATCGTAACAGCAATATGGTAATTTATTGAAAAATCCAGTTGCCATAAGAACTAAATTATTCATTTAAGATAGTATCTCACCATAAGGAGATCTGAGAAGTATAATCAGAATGTAACTGAATAAGTGTGAACTCAAACAAGAGAATTTAGTTAAATGAAGCAATTTTTAATAAACTAAGATATTCTGATGTTTCCATCTCCACAAAAGGAATGGTTTTGCCAAAAATATCTGAAGTTCATTAGCTAAGGCTTCCTTTCTCTTGGCAGTGTTTTTCCTATATTTCAATAGCCAACCAATCTTTCTTTACACTGAAAGGCTTTATGTAGATGAAGTAAACATATTCCACTGGATTAATCTGAAGTTTTACTTTAAATTCTAAGAGTCCTTCTGTTTCTTAAAGGTGAACTAGTATATTTCTGCTCTGTGCCAGTATTTATACATTAGAGCATTCTATCATTTGCAAGTGCTTGGACAACCGATAAAATATCATCCAAAAAATATTTCTTGAAAACTTGCAAAGTGACAAACACTACTGTAGATACACTGGTAACAAAACTCCAAGTATGAACAACCACAATCATTAATAACAACTGCTTCTAGAAGCTTGACAGAAACCCAGCAAACCCATTTTTAAAAAGGTGTTCCATTCAGAAAACAGGCTAAGGACACTAGACAATTCTTACTAAATACAGGGTAGGCTAAAACGAAAATTAATTACTTTATATGCTACATTTTTCTATAGATAAGTAACTATTTGGTAACCATAGTTAAGTCATCTGCTGTATTCACACTGAATCAATATTTGCCCTTACAACGCTAACATACCTACAGTTGCTACTGCTACTACTGAAACGTGAAATTGGATTGCTGTTTTTCTTTTTAACACATAAATCATATCATGCTTAATTCTATTAACAAAGGTAAACTTCAAATACTCCATTCAGTTCAGTTCAGTTCAGTCGTTCAGTCGTGTCCGACTCTTTGCAACCCCATGAATCACAGCACGCCAGGCCTCCCTGTCCAACACCAACTCCCGGAGTTCACTCAAACTCATGTCCATCAAGTCGGTGATGCCATCCAGCCATCTCATTCTCTGTCGTCCCCGTTTCCTCCTGCCCCCAATCCCTCCCAGCATCAGAGTCTTTTCCAGTGAGTCAACTAGTTGCAGGTTGGTGCAAATGTAACTGCTGTTTCAGACTGTGAATTTTAAATCATTATAATTAGGCTCAAACACATCTTTATTAATCAAAATAGGAACCATTATAATAAATACATTTTTGTCAATGAGAAGTATGCTTATTCCTGTAGCATAAAAATCTGTCCTTCAGGATTCGACGGACTCTTGGAGAACATTTTCTGCCTCCTGCTGGTTGTAGAAGTGTTTTGCCTGCAAAAAGTTGAGATGCTTGAAGAAATGGTAGTTGACTGGTAAGAGGTCAGCTGAATATGGTGGTGAAAACTATGTGGTACAGTCTATTCAACTTGTGAAGTGCTGGCTGTCTGATGTATGGTTGGGTTCTGTTGTGGAGGAAAATTGGGCCCTTTCTGTTGACCAACGGCAGCTGCAGGCAATGCAGTATTCAGTGCATCTCATTGGTCTGCTGAGCATACTTCTCAGATGAAATCGGTTTCACCAGGCTTCAGAAAGCTATCGTGGATCGGACTGGCAACAGACCACCAAACAGTGACCATGACCTATATTTGGTGGAAATCGGTCTTTGGAGCTTCTTTTCAGTTCAACCACTGAGCTAGTTGTTGTCGCCTGTCATATAAAATCCACTTGTTACAGAAAAGCTGTAACAAAGGTCCATCTAGCCAAAGCTATGGTTTCTCCAGCAGTCATTTACAGATGTGAGAGCTGGACCATAGAAAAGGCTGAGCGCCAAAGAACTGATGCTTTCAAATTGTGATGCTGGAGAAGACTCCTGAGTGTCCCTCAGACAGCAAGGAGACCAAACCAGTTAAATCTAAAGGAACTCAACCCTGAATATTCATTGGAAGGCCTGATGCTGAATGTGAAGCTCCAATACTTTGGCCACCTGACACAAAGAGCCAACTCACTGGAAAAGACCCTGATGCTGGGAAAGATGGAAGGCAGGATGAGAAGGGGGCAACAGAGGATGAGCAATTTGGATGGTATCACTGATTCAATGGACATGAGTTTGAGCAAACTCTGGGAGATAGTGAAAAATAGGGAAGCCTGGCATGCTGTAGTACATGGGGTCGCAGAGTCAGACATGACTTAATGACTCAGTTCAGTCTCTCAGTTGAGTCCAACTCCTTGCAACCCCATGAATTGCAGCATGCCAGACCTCCCTGTCCATCACAAACTCCTGGAGTCCACCCAAACCCATGTCCCTTGAGTCGGTGATGCCATCCGACCATCTCGTCCTCTGTCATCCCCTTCTCCTCCTGCCCTCAATATTTCCCAGCATCAGGGTCTTTTCCAAGGAGTCAGCTCTTCGTATCAGGTGGCCAAAGTATTGGAGTTTCAGCTTCAACATTAGTCCCACCAATGAACATCCAGGACTGATCTCCTTTAGGATGGACTGGTTGGATCTCCTTGCAGTCCAAGGGACTCTCAAGAGTCTTCAGCACCAGAGTTCAAAAGCATCAATTCTTCGGCCATCAGCTTTCTTCACAGTCCAACTCTCACATCCATACATGACCACGGGAAAAACCATAGCCTTGACTAGACGGACCTTTGTTGGCAAAGTAATGTCTCTGCTTTTTAATCTGCTGTCTAGGTTGGTCATAACTTTCCTTCCAAGGAGTAAGCATCTTTTAATTTCATGGCTGCAATCACTATCTGCAGTGATTTTGGAGCCCCCCAAAATAAAGTCAGCCACTGTTTCCCCATCTATTTGCCATGATAAGATGGGACCAGATGCCATGATCTTAGTTTTCTGAACATTGAGCTTTAAGCCAACTTTCTCACTCTCCTCTTTAACTTTCATCAAGAGGCTCTTTAGTTCTTCTTTGCTTTCTGCCATAAGGGTGGTGTCATCTGCATATCTGAGGTTATTGATATTTTTCCCAGCAATCTTGATTCCAGCTTGTGCTTCCTCCAGTTCCTCATGATGTACTCTGCATATAAGTTAAATAAGCAGGGTGACAATATACAGCCTTGACGTACTTCTTTTCCTACTTTGGAACCAGTTTGTTGTTCCATGTACAGTTCTAACTGTTGTTTCCTGACCTGCATACAGGTTTCTCAAAAGACAGGTCAGATGGTCTGGTATTCCCATCTCTTTCAGAATTTTCCACAGTTTATTGTGATCCACACAGTCAAAGGCTTTGGCATAGTCAATAAAGCAGAAATAGATGTTTTTCTGGAACTCTTTTATGATGATCCAGGGGATGTTGGCAATTTGATCCTTGGTTCCTCTGCCTTTTCTAAAACCAGCTTGAACATCTGGAAGTTCACGGTTCATGTACTGTTGAAGCCTGGCTTGGAGAATTTTAAGCATCACTTTACTAGTGTGTGAGATGAGTGCAATTGTTCGGTAGTTTGCGCATTCTTTGGCATTTCCTTTCTTTGGGACTGGAATGAAAACAGACCTTTTCCAGTCCTGTGACTGCTGCTGAGTTTTCCAAATTTGCTGGCATATTGAGTGCAGCACTTTCACAGCATCATCTTTCAGGATTTGAAATAGCTCAACTGGAATTCCATCAACACCACTAGCTTTGTTCGTAGTGATGCTTCCTAAGCCCCACTTGACATCACATTCCAGGATGTCTGGCTCTAGGTGAGTGATCACACCATCCTGATTATCTGGGTCGTGAAGATCTTTTTTGTACAGTTCTTCTGTGTATTCTTGCCACCTCTTCTTAATATCTTCTGCTTCTGTTAGGTCCATACCATTTCTGTCCTTTATTGAGCCCATCTTTGCATGAAATGTTCCCTTAGTATCTCTAATCTTCTTGGAGAGATCTCTAGTCTTTCCCATTCTATTGTTTTCCTCTATTTCTTTGCATTGATCACTAAGGAAGGCTTTCTTATCTCTCCTTCCTATTCTTTGGAACTCTGCATTCAAATGGGTATATCTTTCCTTTTCTCCTTTGCTTTTCGCTTCTCTTCTTTTCACAGCTATTTGTAAGCCCTCCTCAGACAGCCATTTTGCTCTTTTCCATTTCTTTTTCTTGGGGATGGTCTTGATTCCTGTCTCCTGTACAATGTCACGAACCTCCGTCCATAGTTCATCAGGCAGTATCAGATAGAGTATCAGATCTAGTTCCTTAAATATATTTCTCTCTTCCAACGTATAGTCATAAGGGATTTGATTTAGATCATACCTGAACGGTCTAGTTGTTTTCTCCACTTTCTTCAATTTCAGTCTGAATTTGGCAATAAGAAGTTCATGATCTGAGTCACAGTCAGCTCCCGGTCGTGTTTTTGCTGACTGTATAGAGCTTCTCCATCTCTGGCTGCAAAGAATATAATCAATCTGATTTCACTGTTGACCATCTGGTGATGTCCATGTGTAGTCTTCTCTTGTGTTGTTGGAAGAAGGTGTTTTCTATGACCAGTGCGTTCTCTTGGCAGAACTCTATTAGCCTTTGCCCTGCTTCATTCTGTACTCCAAGGCCACATTTGCCTGTTACTCCAGGTGTTTCTTGACTTCCTACTTTTGCATTCCAGTCCCCTATAATGAAAAGGACATCTCTTTTGGGTGTTAGTTCTAGAAGGTCTTGTAGGTCTTCATAGAACTGTTCAACTTCA
Source organism: Moschus berezovskii (assembly GCF_049115385.1). Classification (NCBI taxonomy): domain Eukaryota; kingdom Metazoa; phylum Chordata; class Mammalia; order Artiodactyla; family Moschidae; genus Moschus; species Moschus berezovskii. The sequence continues at coordinate 55,297,894 of NC_142471.1, read as the reverse complement.
GCTTCTTCAGACTTAATGACTATACTACAACATATAAATCATTAGCAAAAAAAAACACAAAGCAAGAAATTTGCATTAAAATGATTTAGAACATAACTACATTTATTTAAGAATGTATTTCTAATATCAATGGCAAAGTTCAACAATGTGAAACCACAAATACTTTACACCAACCTAATAGTCCTTAACTATTTTGTCCTAGTCATCTTCAGGTTGCTACAGTCAAAATTAGTTATATATCTGATAAAAGAAAAGTATCTTGTTGAAAATGTACTTTTTAACTCTTGCCTGCACAGTAGTACTTTCTCCTACATTATTTCAAGTTAAATAAAAAGGCAAAAGTAAAAGCTTTATATTAAATTCAAGTGAAAAACAGAAATCTCCAGAACTAAAGGAAATCTATTCTATCTAAATTGGTATAAGATTCAAAGGAAAAGAGGTTTCTGGGGCTTACCGGGTGGTTCAGACAGTAAAGAATCTGCCTGTGATGCAGGAGATCCAGATTCAATCCCTGTGTTGGGAAGATCCCCTGGAGAAGGGAATGGCAACCCACTCCAGTGTTTGTGCCTGGAGAATTTCATGTACAGAGGAGCCTGGTGGGCTACAGTCCATGGGGTTGCAAGGAGTCGGACACGACTGAGCAACTAACACACACTGCTGCTACTGCTGCTAAGTCACTTCAGTTGTGTACAACTCTTCACGACCCCATGGACTGCAGCCTACCAGGCTCCTCCGTCCATGGGATTTTCCAGGCAAGAGTACTGGAGTGGGCTGCCATTGCCTTCTTCAACACACACACTAGAGTATGGCAATAAAATGGCTATAGCAACAAAGCAAATCACATGAAATTTCTGGCTTCCCAGTGCATATAAAAGTTATGTTTACACTATAGCCTATTAAGTGTGCAAAGGCATTATATGTCTAAAGAAATAATGTACATACCTTAACTTAAAAATACCTTATTGCTAAAAAATGCTAACCATCACCTGACAATGAATAGCATCCATAAACCTTTAATTTGTTTAAAAAAAATGCAGCATTTGTGAAGTGCAATAAAGTGAAGCACAATAAAATGAGGTATGCCGGTGGTATAAGAAAGGTTCACTTTATTTTTATACTCACTTACAGTTGCTTCTGTAGTGTTCGTTAACAAGAATATCCTTTCCCCAGTGAATTATCTCTGTACCTTTGTCAATAAACGATATGTGTGTTTTTCTGCAATCTCTATTCTGTTCTACTGATCTACACATACACGAGCCAGCCATTCCACTCACAGATAGCCAACAGAAATGAAAACATACATCCACAAAAATCTTGTACGTGAATACTCACAGCAGCTTTGTTCATAATAGACCCAAACTGAAAACAAATGTTCACCACAGGTAAATGGATAAATTTTATCATATCTGTAAAACGGAATTATCACCTGGCAATAAAAAGAACCAAATTACTAATAAAAGCAACAGGGATGAATTTCAAAAATACTATGCTAAAAGAAAGAAGCCAGACCCAAAAGAGTACATATTACATGACTGCATTTATGTAAAATTCTAGAACAGGCAAAACTTATCTACAGAGTGATAAACTTACAGACTGCCTGCAGGGCAGCCCCAGAAGCAGGGCTGTGGACTGACTACAAAGGGGCATTAAGAAGCTTTTTATGGTAATAGAAATGTTCTAAATCTTGATTGTGGTAATGTTTTTACATGGGTGTATATATGTCAAAACTCAGTCAACTGTACACTTAAAATAGGTAAATGTTGTTGCATGCAAATTATAGCTTTAAAAAGCTGGTTTTTAAAGTATATGATTATAATTATCAACTTGTAAAATGCAGCTCTACTCAACAAAATCTCAAATTTACTTTGATTAACAGCAGAAACAGCAACAGAAAGAGCACATCATATTCAGGAATTAGAACATTTTAGAATGAAAGGCAAAATGGTACCATCTACAACAGTACTGTCCAATAGAACTTTCCACAATGATGGTTATGTTCTATATCTGGGCTGTTCCAACACAGTAGACACTAGCCACTTGAAATATGACTGTTGCAAATGAAAATGAATAAGTAAATTTATTTTTAATTACTGTAAACTTAACAAATAGATACATGTGTAGCTAGTGGCTACCATATTGGTTAGCACAAGTCTAAAAGATGTATCAGTGAAAAAAAATCCAATGGAACAAACTATGCATGTTTCTTGGAAAGTATATTCTTAGGATAGAGCATAAAATCAAAACAGAAGAACGATACATTAATAACTAGGGACTTCACAACGGTCAAAATACCTACCAAAAACAATATTTTCAAGTACATGTAATTTTCTAACAAATTTTTGATATGCTTGATTTTCTTTTATCAGTAGACTAATAAAGAAGGGAACTACAATTTTGGATGTATTTCTAACCAAGAATGAGGAACAAGTTTGAGTGGAAATGCCAGGAAACAGGGAGAAAGTATTCATATAATTTTAGAATTCACGTCAGACAAGGAAGGAAATACTGGCATAGTTAGATATGATACAGATCAGTAAAACGGATTTCAAAAGCTTCATTTAAATAACAGGCTATGAATTCATAACTCAATATCTAAAAGGAAAGACCACAGAGAGGTTTTAAAAACTAAACTTCTGTATAAACAATTACAAATGACCCTAGTTTAAAAAAGACAAAAGAGGAAAAACAAAAATTATTTAAGACCAATAAATACAGCTACAGAGAATTTACCCAGATTAGATTAAAAATATATATCTCTCTGGAAAAAGGGGGGGAAATATTTACAGATGAATATAAAACAGTAGCATATATAAAGGAAAATAAAAATAGTAAAGACAAAAGAAAAGGCTTGGAGTGCAAAGCAATGTTTAAACCCAAAAGAACAATAAATAAGACAGAATTCCACAAGTTAGCTAGCTATATAATGCTAGAGGCAGAAAAAAAAAACAGGAACTCCTAAATTTCCTTTTCACTTCTATTTTCTCTGTCCAAGAAAATATTGCTCTGAATAACTCAAGAGTGATGGATGCATGATATTTTCCGGATTAAAAGTTTTATTTGCAATTTAAACAAGGCTATTTCTTAAAGAACATTTCTTAACAAACAGCTACGAACAAAAATCTTTCCATATTCCATGATTATACATTATTAGTAGAGCGCAATCAATGATTCAAAACAGAGCTAAACCACCAAGCTTCTTATCACTAAATCTTATAAAACTCGAATGGCAAGACTGGCATAGCATTATAAAAACTGTTTGAAAAAACAGTACCACTAATTTCCAAAGAGTCTGCAAAAATCATTAATAATCACAGCAAGGTCAGCACACACAAACAAACCAAGGAAAAACATGTAAACCAATAAAGATCACCAAATTGCTTAAACTCACACAGAAATGCAATAAAAAATCACATTACAACAAACTGCAAAAAGTTTTAAGCTTGGTAATATTTATTTCACCAAGATTGTGAAGACATCTTGTGGGGAAGACGCATACATGTTGGTGAGAATATAAAATGATACCATTTTTGAGTTTAAACCATGGACTCACTGCAAAGAAATTTACCTTAAGGATATAAGTACTTGCAAAAGCACACCAAGACAAATGTGTGAAATTTCTGTTCAGAGCACTGTTTTCAATAGCAATAACTGGAAGCACCCTAAAATATGTATCTGAGTGGGCTGTTTATTATGGTATGATCATAAAATGGAAGACAACCAATAAGGGAATCAATTTCATCTCCACACCAATCTGAAAATTCCAAAGTACGTTAAATGAAAAAAGAAGAATATGCAATACATTCTCATTTGTATTTCTTAAAGGGTGAGTATAACATGAAAACAATTTTTTAAAGAATATATGAAACTTTTAATTGTAGATATCTTTGGGAAGAGAGTCTTAGGATGTTACGGGTAAAACAGGAGAAATTTGTAAGGGATACTTGCCATCTCTAGGCTGTTTAGCATCCAAAACTATTCCAATCTGGAGAGAATTTCAAGAAATAAACAAATACTCCCTTCTCCATCTTTCTCACATTACATGTGCAAGGTCTAAGATCAATTAGGTCCTCATGTTCTGGACACTGAATCCCAGGTAGTAAAAACAAGGTGCAGATAAGTCAAGGAATTATTCAGAGATCTCCAGAGGAGATGAAAGTTTATGAACCCAATCATCAATATTTAGTCATGGTGGTAGTACCTGGGACAGAAAATATCTAAGCAGCAATGTTCTCAGCTGGGGATGCTCTTCTTTATAACCTCTTGACTATGATCTGCTTCTCTTAGCTTCTGACAGTCTTCAAAGCCTGGTTCTCTGTGAGCTAATATTTTTTAGAATTCTCTTCTAATTAGTTAATAAGAGTTACTTTTTGTCATGTGCCATCAAGAACCCTGACTTCTTTTATTTTCCTACAGTTTTTTTTATGTGAGGGTTGGTGAAATCATACTTTTTTTGTGTGTTCCCTTTAATATGTGAACTTTAATTTCTTATCTAGCACTGTAGGCAACAGTGAGACAGGCAGGAGAATAAGCAATCTATTTAAAAGAAAATATCACAGCATTTTTTTCAAGGAGCAGGGGTAAGTTCTCTCAAAGAACTTGAATATTACTTAGGGAAACATTCAGCATGACTGCCCCTCCCACTTCCTTCTCTCTCCTCCCAAGGATTTCATGCCCACAATTGGCTCACTGCCTTCTAAGTTTGATACAATGGAAAGGCGGAAAAAAGCAAGAAAACAGCACTTTCCAAAGGGAAATGGGAAAATTTAACTGTGGATACTTGGAAAGTTGAGACTGAGAACTTGAACGAGAGCAGAGAGTAATACTCTCAAAACTTAAAAATATTACAATTCAAATCTTCTAATTTTTTTACCTTATTTCAAATAATTTCAGATATATATAAATTTGAATTAGTTGTGAGAATAAACAGTCTTATTAAGTAAGTCTTTACTTTCCTCATTCCATGGAATAATCCTAAATAAGCTTCCAACATGCAAAAATTTTTTATTTTACTGGCATAATCTGTCTGGTGTAACTATTTTAGAACTCTGGAGTCTATTCAAAAGTTTGCAGTTTTCAGGAGACAAGGCCTGGACAGTAAATCACAATTAATTTCAACTGCAGGTGTGGTAGTAGTAGCCACCCATCGTCCCCTCCCAACAGGCAGCCACACATGTATTCCTAGAGCAGTCTGATGCAGCTTGTGGGACTCCATCCTCCAAATATTAGAGATCTGTGTTTTGATCCTTGATGGCTGCTTCTGATTATGACTATGGATGTGCACACACAAACAGGCTGCCATTGCTGCAATCCCCAACAACAGAAATGGCTTCCAGGGGATTTAAAAATCCACAGCCTCTTTTCCTTTTTCTTCTTCCAGGAGCCGGGCATTTAAGAAGTATGACATCCACGCATAGGATGAATGTAAGTCTTTCTGTGTGAACATTGTCTTCAACTCCTTTGGGTAAATAGTCAAAGGGGTGTACTGCTTGATTATAGAAATTATGTGTAGCTTTGTAAGAAACCACAATCTTCCCAAGGTCGCTATATCATACTGTGTGCTGTGGACTTTTCATATACTGCCATACTGAATAGGAACAGAGTTTCTGTGTGCTACATGCTGGATAATTCTACCTATGTAACATTTTGGAAAAGCTGAAATTGTGGAGACCATAAAAACATCAGTGGGTGCCAGAGGCTGGGGACAGAGATGGATGAACAGCAAAACACAGACCACTTTTAGGGCAGTGAAACTACTCTGTATCATACTATAGTAGTGCATGTATACTTACATAATTTGCACAAATCCACAGACTGCACGATACCAAGAGTGAGGTGTAACAAACTATATTCTCTGCATACTGATGAGTCAATGCTGGTTCACCAATTTAACAAATGAACCACTCTGGTTGAGGACACTGATAATGAGGAAGCTATGCACACAGAGTAGGGTTGTATAAAGGAAATCTCTGTACTTTCTGCTCAATACAGCTGTGAACATAATATGATTCTTAAAACCACTCCATAGCTAATGATATGCTAAGATAAAAGACAAAGTTTTTTCTTCTGAAGTAAATGACAAGGCAGGAGGCCTACTTTTGCCACTTCTATTCAAAGTATTGAATGTTCAAGCCAGAGTAATTAAGCAAGAAGGAAAAACGCATTCAAATCGGAGGGAAGTACAATTCCTGTTTCCAGATGACATGATCTTATACAAAGAAAATTCTTAAGATGCCACACACACACATACAAAAAACCCTGTTAGAATAAATAAATTCAGCAAAGTAGCAGCACACAAAATTAACATGCAAAAATCAGATGCATTTTTATACAATAATAAACAATCCAAAAAGGGAAATTAAGAAAACAATGCTATTTATGATAGCATCAAAAAGGATAAAAATACCTAGGAATTATCTTAACCAAGGAGGTTAAGGTTGAAATATTTCATTTTAACCAATGAAATACTTATACATAGAAAGTTAGAAAATACTGCTGAAGAAAATCAAAGACCTAATAGAAAGATATCCCATATTCCTGGATTAGAAGACTTTATATTATTAAGGTTTCAATACCATATTATGCAATTCCTATCAAAATTGCAACAACTTTTTGCTGAATAAAAACTTCCATCCTAAAACTCAGGGACTCTCACAGGACCCTAAGTAGCCAAATTAACCTTGAAAGAGAAGAGCAATGTTGTAGGACTCAATTCGCGATTCCAAAATGTGCTTTGTACAATGCTACATTTGGCAATTCACTCCAGTATTCTTGCCTGGAGAAGTCCATGGACAGAGGAGCCTGGTGAGCTACAGTCCATGGGGTTGCAAAAGAGTCGGACACAACTGAACACACATGCAACAACGTATGCTACTGGCGTAAAGACAGACATATACCAATGGAATGGACTGCTGCTGCTGCTAAGTCACTTCAGTCGTGTCCGACTCTGTGTGACCCCATAGAAGGAAGCCCACTAGGCTCCCCCATCCCTGGGATTCTCCAGGCAAGAACACCGGAGTGGGCTGCCATTTCCTTCTCCAATGTGTGAACGTGAAAAGTGAAAGTGAAGTCGCTCAGTCGTGTCCGACCCTTAGCGACCCCACAGACTGCAGCCTACCAGACTCCTCCATCCATGGGATTTTCTAGGCAAGAGTACTGGAGTGGCTTGCCATTGCCTTCTCCGACTAGAGAGCTCAAAAATAAAACTCTGCATATACGGTCAAATGATTTTGACTAGTGTGCTAAAACCATTCAATAGGGAAAGGAGAGTCTTTTCAACAAATGGTGACGGGGAAGGAAAGCTGGATATCCACTTGCCAAAGCACTAAGTTGGGCCTTTATCTTTTATCATATACAAAAATTAACTCAAAATGGATCAGACTACACCAAAGACCTAAAACTATAAAACTCTTAAAGGGAAAGACAGGAAAAATTCATGACACTGAATTCAGCAATGATTTCTTGGATTTAACACCAAAGATACAGGCAACAAAAAAAGATAACACTGAACTGCATCAAAATTTAAAACTTTTATGTATCAAAGAACAATATCAACATAGTAAGAAGGTAATCAATAGGATGGAAAAAATATTTGCAAATCACATTATCTAGTAAATGATTAACATCCATCATATACAGAACTCAAAAACAAAAACAAAAAAATCCAATTTATAAACTAGCAAAGGGTTCAAATAGATATATCCCTAAAGAAGATATACAAATGGTGACTAAGAACATGAAAAGATGCTCAGCATAGTTTATCATTCAGTTCAGTTCAGTTGCGTCCGACTCTTTGCGACCCCATGAATCACAGCACGCCAGGCCTCCCTGTCCATCACCAACTCCCGGAGCTCACTCAAACTCATGTCCACAGAGTCGGTGATGCCATCCAGCCATCTCATTCTCTGCCGTCCCCGTCTCCTCCTACCCCCAATCCGTCCTAGCATCAGACTCTTTTCCAGTGAGTCAACTCGTCGCATGAGGTGGCCAAAGTATTGCAGTTTCAGCTTTAGCATAAGTCCTTCCAATGAACACCCAGGATTGATCTCTTTTAGAATGGACTGGTTGGATTTCCTTGCAGTCCAAGGGACTCTCAGGAGTCTTCTCCAGCACCACAGTTCAAAAGCATCAATTCTTCGGCGATCAGCTTTCTTCAAAGTCCAACTCTCACATCCATACATGACCACGGGAAAAACCATAGCCTTGACTAGACAGACCTTTGTTGGCAAAGTAATGTCTCTGCTTTTTAATATGCTATCTAGGCTAGTCATAACTTTCCTTCCAAGGAACAAGCGTCTTTTAATTTCAGAAATGTAAATCAAAACCACAATGGGATATCACTTTATACCCATTCAGTTCAGTTCAGTCGCTCAGTCATGTCCAACTCTTTGCGACGCCATGAATCACAGCACGCCAGGCCTCCCTGTCCATCACCAACTCTCGGAGCTCACTCAAACTCACCTCCATCGAGTCGGTGATGCCATCCAGCCATCTCATTCTCTGTCGCCCCCTTCTCCTCCTGCTCCCAGTGCCTCCCAGCATCAGAGTCTTTTCCAGTGAGTCAACTCTTCGCATGAGGTGGCCAAAATATTAGAGTTTCAGCTTCAGCATCAGTCCTTCCAGTGAACACCCAGGACTCATCTCCTTTACAATGGACTGGTTGGATCTTCTTGCAGTCCAAGGGACTCTCAAGAGTCTTCTCCAATACCACAGTTCAAAAGCATCAGTTCTTCGGTACTCAGCTTTCTTTATAGTCCAACTCTCACATCCATACATGACCACTGGAAAAACCACATTCCTAATCCTTTCTAAACGACCCTGAAAGCTTTTGAGAAATTCTCATTCTTCTTTGTATTTTTTTTTTTAACTTCTTAGTAATTTGCCTGGTATTGACCTAATTTTCACTTACTGTGCTTGGCACTGTGTAGGTCTTTTCAATCTAGAGACTCAAATCCTTGAGAAATGTTTTAGTATGATACCAGAAAAGACTTTCCTAGATGATTCCCCACACTGAGTGGGAACCAACACTGTGTTAGGCCAAACAAGGATATCAACAGGCTAAATGAACCAGGAGTTTCCAGTTCTGGTCCTCTGATATACAAGATTTTATGGTTATTAAGGAAATCAGCTTTGGAATCTGACAGACCTAGACTCAATCCTCAGCCTGTTCTTACCAGCTGTGGCACTTGGGGAAGTGAGCTTCTTTTAAACCATCTATGAAATGGAGATAGGTTTACTGTAGCAATTTACTAAGAGAACACATGCAAACTGCTTACACAACAGTAACACATATATATAAACAAATGCAAATAAATATCATCTATTATTAAAATATCAAAAATTGGATTGATACAGATAATTTAATCATTGTCAAATCCATCATGGCTCTGCAATTTGTAAAGAATAAAGACTAACAAAAGAAGTAGGAGGGGTCTCTGGGGACAGGGTTTTCTTCTGGGGCAAAAAAATGTTTTGGAACTTGACAGAGGTGGTGGTTATAAAACACTGTGAAGACATTAAATGTCCCTGAACTGTACACTCTGAAGTGGGCAATTTCATGTTATGTGATTTACATCTGAATAAAGAAAAAAAGGAAACAAGAAACAGAGAGGCAATGAGGGAAGAAGTCAAAAGTTGTTGGAAAGGGAGAAGGGAATTGATATCCTCCTAAATTATTTTTGAAGCTTTCCTATAAATAATCTCTTTTGAACCTTTTTAAACTGAATAACCAATAATGGTAATGTTGAGAAAACAAACATGTCCTTTTTTTCATTGAAAATCAACATAAGATTGATTGAGAGATCATTATATGATTAAGATAAAAATATTTGAAAAGTTTCTTCAGGAAGAAAATGTATAAAACAGGACAAGGGAAGACAGACTTTTGAATCTGCAATTTGGCTGCTTATACACGGTGAAAAAGCTGATCTTTCCAATAAAAGAGGAAGTAATTTATTTCCTAATACAGACAACAGGAAAATACTGTTATATACAACTTTTTTCATTTTAACATTTCCAAAATTGTGCTCCATGGAACACTGTTGAGATAAATGTTATTTACTAAACTACAAAAAAAAAAAAAAAGAAAGAGATAAAGGGGAATGGAAGGAGGGGAAGAGAAAGGGAAAGAAATGAAAAAAAGAGAGGAACATATTAGAATTTCATTCTTGGGAGAATTACAATGCATAATAGCACATTAAAGGTTCTGCAGTAAAAAAGCCAGTTCACCTCTATTAAACTTATACTTCTATGATTTATTACATACAGAACAATTCTCAAACTATGTCTGCTAAACAAACATATGAAGTATCATCAATTTGTTAAAGATTGCCTAGATTTATACAGGTAACATAAATTATTAACAGATAACTTCAATATTAACCTGAGAAATAAGATTAATGTACATATCAAAGAATAATAAATCACCCGAATAAAACATTGTTTCATATTACCAGGTGGTCAGAGCAAGAATTTTAGAGGCAAGAAAGAAAGGAGAGAGAAGGCAATATTAAGATGAAAAGAAGATAAAACAATCTGGGAAGAACTAGTTTTTCAATTTCCATTCTATGAAATGACCCTGTCTTGCCCTGTCAATTCTAACTGCTTATTAAAGAAAACACCTGCAGTAAAGACAGTAAAAAAATTTCAACTTGGTTTACTTTTCCTCCACTCTTATTTTTTACATTCATTTCTGATCCCAAGAGGTAACCTCAAAAGAAGTTAAATATTTGAATACCTCAAGTACAAAATCTTACATTGCTGTAAAGAATTATATCCATAAACAGTTAATACTTTAAGCATGAAAGTATCTGGAATATGAGTTTTACTCAAAGCAATGATGTACAGCAACAACAAAGTCTGAATTCTGCACAATATTTCTTGTTTGGGGGGAAATCATAGGAATCATAGGAAACACATGGGATTAAAGAAGAAAAGGTAATTTTAAATACTCTTTAGATATCCCAGTATCTAAATGCCAAAGTTTACTGTTAACAGTAAAGATATAAGAAAATAAAGACTTTTTTCCCACTGAGGTGTTACCATCTTTGAACAACAACAACAAAAAAATCACTACTGATTAGTACTAGTGTCTCTAACATTATGAGAAATGCTAGACTGGAAGAAGCACAAGCTGGAGTCAAGATTGCCGGGAGAAATATCAATAACCTCAGATATGCAGATGACACCACCCTTATGGCAGAAAGCAAAGAAGAACTAAAGAGCCTCTTGATAAAAGTAAAAGAGGTGAGTGAAAAAGTTGGCTTAAAGCTCAACATTCAGAAAACTAAGATCATGGCATCCAGTCCCATCACTTCATGGCAAATAGATGGGAAACAATGGAAACAGGGACATACTATTTTGGGGGGCTCCAAAATCACTGCAGATGGTGACTGCAGCCACAAAATTAAAAGACGCTTGCTCCTCGGAAGAAAAGTTATGACCAACCTAGACAGCATATTAAAAAGCAGAGACATTACTTTGCCAACAAAGTTCCACCCAGTCAAAGCTGTGGTTTTTCCAGTAGCTGTGTATGGATGTGAGAGTTAAGACTATAAGAAAAGCTGAGCACCAAAGAACTGATGCTTTTGAACTGTGGTGTTGGAGAAGACTCTTGAGAGTCCCTTGGACTGCAAGGAAATCCAACCAGTCAATTCTAAAGGAAATCAGTCCTGAATATTCATTGGAAGGACTGATGCTGAAGCTGAGACTCCAATACTTTGGCTACCTGATGCGAAGAACTGACTCATTGGAAAACACCCTGATGCTGGAAAGACTGATGGTGGGAGGAGAAGGACGACAGAGGATAAGACAGTTGGATGGCATCACCGACTCAACGGACATGAGTTTGAGTGAACTCCGGGAATTGGTGATGGACAGGGAGGCCTGGCGTGCTGAGGTCCACGGGGTCGCAAAGAGTCGGACACAAATGAGTGACTGAACTGAACTCCAGTATCATGCAAGTCATTCAAGGAAATCCATTATCTAGGTACTAGAGATGGTCATTTCCACGGAGAGGTTACTCCTAACACACAAACTACTTAAGAATTATTCATTTTCATTTTAGCTCGTAGGAAAAGATACATCTTCCTTCATGGTCACTGTTCACCCTTTCTCATAAACTAAGCAGGGAGGGGTAAACTGATAACAGCAAAGCATTACTGGCCATTTATCCACCGATCAAAAAAAAAGGGAAAAAAAAGAAAAAACAAGTACAGCATAGTTATTATCTTCGGTTGATGATTCTTCATTTTTATGTGCTATAACCATTATTCACTAGGGTGACAAGACCAGTTGGTTACAAGATCAGTTGGCTAAAGTAACCACTGGCTAACCTTTTTCTAAGAGTGACATCTGAAAAAATTAAAAGCTAGATAAACTAGATACATTAAAGGAGACAGAATAAACCTCAACCTCTGTTCTTGATTACAAGCCAACTGTATATGAATCTTAATTCAGAGGCATAAAGGCAGAGGTTTCTGAAGTCAGAAGAGGACAGATCAAAATACTTCCCAGCACAGTATTTTCTTGATGGAGTTATTATAACTTAACATTGTATAGGAGGCAGTGACTAAAACCATCCCAAATGAAAAGAAATGCAAGAAGGTTGTCTGAGGAGGTTTTACAAACAGCTATGGAAAGAGGAAAAGTGAAAAGCAAGGTAGAAAGGGAAAGTTATATCCAACTGAACACAGAGTTCTATAGAATAGCAAAGAGAGAGAAGGAGGCTTTCTTAAATGAACACTGCAAAGTAGAGAAAAACAATAGAATGGGAAAGACTAGAGATCTCTTCAAGAAAATGGAGAGATCAAGGGAACATTTCAAACAAAGATGGGTACAATAAAGGACAGAAATGGCAAGGACAACAGAAGCAGAAGAGATTAAGAAGAGGTGGAAAGAATACACAGAAGAACTATACCAAAAATGTCTTACTGATCTGGATAACCATGATGGTATGGACACTCACCCAGAGCCAGATACCCTGGAATTTGAAGTTAAGTGGGCCTAGGAAGCATTACTACGAACAAATTCCAGCAGAACTGTTTCAAATCCTAAAAGATAATGCTGTTAAAGTGCTGCACTAAATGTGACAGCAAATTTGGAAAACTCAGCAGTGGCCACAGGACTGGAAAAGAACAGTTTTCATTCCAATTCCAATCAAAGGCAATGCCAAAGAATGTTCAAACCATCATACAATTGTGCTCATTTCATATGCTAGTGAGGTTATGCTCAACATCATTCAAAGTAGACTTCAGTGGTATGCGAGCCAAGAACTTCCAGATGTATAAGCTGGATTTAGAAAAGGCAGAGGAACCAGAGATCAAATTGCCAACATTCGCTGGATCATAGAAAAAGCAAGAGAATTCCAGAAAAACATATACTTCTGACTCATTGACTACATTAAAGCCTTTGTGTGGAATACAACAAACTGCACAAAGTTCTTAAAGAGATAGGAATACCAGAACACCTTACCTGTCTCCTGACAGGTTTACCTGTTGTAAAGAAGGTAAACTTGTTGTCAAGAAGCAACCATTAGAACCTTACATGGAACAACAGGCTGGTTCAAAACTGGGAAAGGAGTATGACAAGGCTGTATATTGTTAATTTAACTTATATGCAGAGTATATCATGCAAAACGCTGGACTGGATCAATCACAAACTAAAATCAAGATTGCGGGGAGAAATATTAACAACCTTAGATATGCAGATGGTACTACCCTAATGGCTGAAAGCAAAGAGGAACTAAAGAGACTCTTGATGAGAGTGAAAGAAGAGTGAAAGAGCTGGCTTAAAACTCAACATTCAAAAACTAAAAGATTATTTGAAGATGTATAACGTCTCTATTAACTTTTTGTTTTAGAAATAATGAAATTGGGGAAAAAAAAAAAACAACAACTAAGATCATGGTATCTAGTCCCATCACTTCATGGCAAACAGAAAAGGAAAACACAGAAATAGTGACAGATTTTATTTTCTTGGGCTCCAAAATCACTATGGACTGTGACTGCAGCCATGAAATTAAAAGATGCTTGCTCCTTGGAAGGAAAGCTATGAGAAACCTAAACAGTGTATTCAAAAGCAAAGACATCATTTTGCCGAGAAAGGTCTCTATAGTCAAAGCTATGGTTTTTCCAGTAGTCATGTATGGATGTGAGAGTTGAACCATAAAAAAGGTTAAGTGCCAAAGAACTGATGCTTTTGAACTGTGGTGTTGGAGAAGACTCTTGAGACTCCCTTGGACTTCAAGGAGATCAAAACAGTCAATCCTAAAGGAAATCAACCCTGAATATTCACTGGAAGTACTGATGCTGAAGCTCCAGTACTTGGCTACCTCATGTGAAGAGCTGGCTCACTGGAAAAGACCCTGTTACTGGGAAAGATTGAAGGCAGGAGGAGAATTGGGCAGAGGATGAGATGGTTAAGTAGTATTACTGACTCAATGGGAATGAATTTGAACAAACTCTGGGAGATGGTGAAGGACAGGGAAGCCTGTTATGTTGCAGTCCATGGGTCAAACATGTCATAGTGACAAAACAATAGAACACCACCACCAAAGATCTGATGATCATATGTAAATCATACATACAGAACCAGAAACTGGACTTATCAGTAACCTGAAAGATGATCAATAGCTTCAGTATTAATCCACAGTCAGAAGAGACAAATTCACATTCAGAAGAGAACAATGTAGAAATCAGCACATCAAATTAGTTTACCAAAAGGATATTCTTACAGTGACTGGAAAATGTATCCTCTACTCAAGCGTATTCATACTCTTTTTATGTATGAGTATCAATCTGACTTGTTTGAATTAGTAGTTGGTTGAATGCAGAATTACAGTAATGCCAAGTAGATCGACTTTAGAAATGTTTCTTCTAGGCCACAAAGAGGCCTGATAAACACTCCTTCACTGTAGCAGCAAATGTGTTTCATGACAGCACTGCTCGTTTCCAAGATTCTCCATCTCTCTTGAGTCTAAATTTACTTCTCTTAATCTTTTTTCTATCAATCATTGTATTTCTGTAGATTGGTATTAACACTGACTAAGCCATAGCAAGCTGTTGCTCCCATTCTTCCATTGTGTCCTGCCCAACTACTAGAAGGCAAACTCATTTCTTAAACGCAAGCTCTTAAATCATTCCTCTGACAGCCTCATGTACCAACTACAAAGTAGTTTGGGAGTTCTTCTGTCAACTCTGAACACAATATAAGCACTACAAAAACCAAAATGGATACAACTCAATACTGCAAAAATGTAAACAGTCTTTGGTTCAAAGCAAATTGCTAAAAATTAACCACTGAAAACAACTATGGTTGGCTCATATAATAGTATATAGATAGTTTTAAACACTAAGACAACTATTTAAAAAGAATCCTATATCTGCATAATGCTTTACAAAGTGCTTTCCTGCCCATTATAACATTTAGTTCTCATAACCACCACATATTTAAACTGGAAGTCTCCAAAAAGGATACTTCTGAAAGAGAGTACAAGGAAAGATAGAAAATTTAAACTTTTAAAAGCCAATTACACTTCCTACTGACATTTTACAGTATACACATATTTTTTGTTCTGAAATTAGAAAACATACTATTTACAAAGCAGACACAAACTCCTTCTCTCATAAAACATATTATGTACTCTTAGGTCATAAATATATTTAAGGTTATCTAAATGAGCCTTGAGAACTATTATTTAGATATGAATGATAATTCCTCTTAAAAATGACGCAAAACTGAAAAGCAAACACCTAGGCTTTGGTGTCTAACAAATTCCTTTCCAGATCTCCTGTCCTAAATACTTCTCCAGGTCCTTTGTACATTTATGCCCCATTATAAACTGTCCTATGTAAAATTACATCATTTATGTATACCTTAGCATAAATAAATTTAAGTGAATAAATCCACTCAAGGATTTTAAGGTTAATACCCATCTGTGAAATAAAAGACAAAAATCAGAGTGCAATGGAACCCAGATATTAAACTGGTGAGGGGCATTTTATGGAGTCCATGAAATCATAACACATACACCTGATTATGTAAAAGGTCAGTTCTTATCTAATGAGTTTTATCCCACTGAAGCCCAGTAGGTACATGAAGCAAATACACAAAGCAGTTATAGATCATCAACATAATAAAAAATAAACTTAACATCAAAAAGTACATCTTTTTCTGTGGTTTAGAAATTTTCCTAAATGAAAATACAACATGAATATACATCAATATTTGAAACAGAAAATTAAAAAGTTCTTACCTTACTACATCATCTATATTGTTCCTGTATACGCCTTCAAGTCTTTCTGCAGGAAACCCCATAGCAATAATGTTTGGATAAATATCTGAGTGCTTAAGTTAAGGAAACATGCAACAATGCAAACCACATGTACACATTTTAAAACATTAGCTTACTGAAATATACAATGCAAACTACATGTAAATGTTTTAAAACATTAGCTGATTATAAAAAGCTTTCCCCACCACAAACCATGTTAATAATAAGGCTGTCAAATGTATTTATTTATAAGCCATCATGTGTAATTAAGAAACACAGGTAAATACACTGACCCAAAAAAATATCAATGGCAACCCATTCCAGTATTCTGGCCTGGAAAATCCCATGGATGGAAGAGGCTGGTGGGCTACGGTCCATGGGGTCCCAAAGAGTTGGACATGACTGAGCAACTAACACACAAACAATCATACAACAGTGATTTCTAAATCCTACTCAGTATGATTAGAATGCATCTAAGGTAAAAGGCAACTTTCATATTTACAATACTAAAATATCCAGACAAAATCCAAAAATCAAAATAAAAACAAAACGAAACAGCTGCACAATTTCTCATTTTTCAGAGAAAAGGAGATACAGTTAAGAGTTAGAAAATTAGATTTAAGAACAGGTTGCTCCTCTAATCGGATGCATAAATTGGACAACTCACCCTTTTTAGACTGCAATTTCCTATTCTACATGGTGAGGAGGTTGAGAAAACCACAATGATCTATCTTAATCCTTGGTATTTATGATGATAATACTGAACCGAGGTAGAAACGTAACCTCATATCCAAACAAGGTAATCAATACTTAGTGTGCCCATTCTATTAACTTATATACAACAGCTGCATAAAACAAACTTCTATACTCAAGAAAAATTTATATAAAACTATAAAGCAGCACAGATTATCCACATATCTGAGGATTTTGTCCATCAGACTGGCTCTCATTTCTTGAGCTCCATCAATTCTCTCTAATCTCATGGTTTTCTGACACAGATGTTTCAAGCCAGCCAATCTTAACTGCTTTAAACCACTCAAGACTATCTCCAAAGCTCTATGCTCACCTATTGGACCCATTTATCTTCCAAATACAACACAAAACTCATCAAATCCAATGCCTTTTTAGAGATCTTTTTAACTTCTGCTGCATTCACATTAGTGAGCTTATTTCAGTATTATTTTCAATCCAAAATAACTAAATTACTAAAACCTCTCATTTTGATACTGTAATTTAAGAAGAGATTACCTATTTACTATATGTTCTATATTAGTACTGCTTGGACAGATCTACAAAATATTTTAAGGAAAAAATGTGCATAACAGAGTATATAGTATGCTACCTTTGTATAAAAGAAATACTTTATAAACTAATTTTTTACACATATATTTGCCTGAATTGGAATGCTCCAACACACATACAGATAACTGAGAGACTAATAAAAATGGCTGCTTCACAGAGAAGAGGAGGGGAAGGAGGCAAGCACACACTGAAACAAATCTGATTAAACATCAAATTGGTAACCAGGAGAAAGGATTTATTTCAAGGGTTATCTAGACACTGTAATTTTACTGTACTTCTGGGCAGGAAGTTTTCTAAGAAAAAAGAGCTAGAAAGAAATTTTAAACTTTTCCACTAATTTCTAATGACATCAGTATTAATATCTTCAAACTTTTTCTTTATATTATAGGAAAAATCAATGAAGTTATATTAATGACTTGAAGGTTTGTGATTATTGCTACTGCTACTGCTGCTAAGTCACTTCAGTCGTGTCCGACTCTGTGTGACTCCATAGACAGAAGCCCACCAGGCTCCCCCTTCCCTGGAATTCTCCCGGCAAGAACACTGGAGTGGGTTGCCATTTCCTTCTCCAATGTGTGAAAGTGAAAAGTGAAAGTGAAGTTGCTCAGTTATTACTGTAAGAGATAACATTATAAAATCAGGAAATCAAGTAATAACTGAAAATATTAATATGAACTCATGCTTGCCGACATTTATATTGTTTAGGTCTTTCCAAAGAAACAGCCTAAAAGTATTGTCACCTGAGCAGCAGTAAACACTTCTAGAACCCTGATTTCATCTTTAATATCCTTGAAAAAACCATTGATGTCAGATCTGAGGCAGGGAAGGTACAGGTAATATCTTTCTGTGCTAGAAAGCTAGGAAAGCACATATACATTAGTGGCCTATATCAAACAGACATAGGAGCCAGCATGAAGGATGGCTAAATTCGTGACAAACTGAGCATCAGAGAAAAAATGTAAATAGCAGTAAATCAAAGAATCCTGAATAAAATGAAATCCCTGAGTCTATAAAGATACTCAATACAGAAAAAGTTATAACAATACAAAAAGTTATTTTCACTTTTAAGCTTTGATAAGTGTCTACTGGAATAGTTATTTTCTTTACTTTGAAACTGGTAAAGGGGAGATAAAGGATTTATCCTACTTTTCCAGTAGGAACTCTTATTTCAGGGCAACTCAACAGCTCCATTTCATAGAGCAAACACAACAGAAAACACCAGACAATAAAAAAAAAAAATTTTAGAAAAATCAATTAGAATCAGAAAAATCAAACTTTGAAAGCCCTAATAAAATTACTGACTTAGCCAAGGATCAACAAATGGTACTAAATCAATAGGTGAGTGGATAATAAGGAATTGAACTTTCTAACAGAGCCAAAGTAATACCACACTATATATCTTCTAACGTAAGAAAATACCACATACTGTATCTTCTAATGTAAGAAGACAAACATAATTGAATAATGCACATAAAAGACTGTCTTCACCCAATTTCAGTGGTCAATCTCAGCATTACCAAGCAAGTTAAGTAGATATCACTTAACTTTTGATGTGATGCAATATGAAGGGCACAGCATCATCTATGAGAGCCAAATTATCTTCAATCCAAGAATCCACAAAGCACTTACATATAAATTTTAACGTACAGAAAATGAGATAGAACAAGCTAAATGACATTATGTGTATAAACTGGACAATTCAAAAAGTCTGTAGGACATGACCCAGTATCTTTCAAACTATCTTTTTTAAAAAAATCAAGTATCATTTCAAAGCTGAAGAGGGGAGAAATGGATAGTTGTCCTTGATTTAGAAAGACTTAGGGGTCTAAAAATCAAGTTCACTGGTACAATCCTGTTCTGGTTACTGTTTCAGGCCAACCAGCCACTAAGGATATTTCTGAACCAACTAGAGAAATTTTAAATATGATCTAAGTATTGGCTGAGATGAAAATTTACAGAAATGGAAAAGCAGACATTACTTATTGGGAGAAAAAAAGTTTCAAAAGAGAAGGTACAATATGATACTATTTTAATAAAAGAAAACATATAGAGCATACCAGTATAATTAAAATACGTAGACAGAAAGATTACAAACTAAAGTACTAAAGATAATAATATCTAGGTAGTAGGAATATATATTCTCATTTCTGCTTGTTTTAATATGATCACCTATACTGTTTCTGTAACAGGTTTAAAACATTGTTTTATAATTATCTCCAAATCTATTTCCCAAGTGTCTTAACAAAATATTGTCTTGCCCTATATGACTTACAAGCTGAATTTCTTTAAAAGATAATAACAATAAACGTATGTAAGTCAGGAATAATTTTTGTCACTTTCAGTTCAGTTCAGTCGCTCAGTCGTGTCCGACTCTTTGCGACCCCATGAATCACAGCACGCCAGGCCTCCCTATCCATCATTAACACCCGGAGTTCACTCAAACTCATGTCCATCGAGTCAGTGATGCCATCCAGCCATCTCATTCTCTGTCGTCCCCTTCTCCTCCCTCCCCCAATCCCTCCCAGCATCAGAGTCTTTTCCAGTGAGTCAACTCTTCGCATGAGGTGGCCAAAGTATTGGAGTTTCAGCTTCAGCATCAGTCCTTCCAATGAACACCCAGAATTGATCTCCTTCAGAATGGACTGGATGGATCTCCTTGCAGTCCAAGGGACTCTCAAGAGTCTTCTCCAACACCACAGTTCAAAAGCATCAATTCTTTGGCGATCAGCTTTCTTCACAGTCCAACTCTCACATCCATACATGACCACTGGAAAAACCATAGCCTTGACTAGATGGACATTTGTTGGCAAAGTAATGTCTCTGCTTTTTAATAAACTATCTAGGTTGGTCATAACTTGTCACTTTAAGAATACATAAATTCACCCTCAACCTCAAAGGATTCCATTAGGATCATCATTTTTAACATCACAAATATTGGCCATCATCTATTATTCTCACATAAGAAAGCAGCCCCACCTAACAATGTAATTCCAAATTACCAAAATGTTTTAGGTACCCACTCATCAAAAAAAAAAAAAAAAATGAAGAGACAAGAGGCTCAAATCAAGCCTGAAGCACTACAATTCCTGAATATGAATAATCTTTACTTTTTAACTGTCTCATAGAATACAAACATAAGAAAATGGAAATTAACAGAAAAAAAAAAATGAGGCAGCAGTAGGGAACCCAAAGCAGTGGCAACTACCACAAATCTGGAATTTCTAACTAAACAATTAAACACACATTTTACTAAAAAATATAAACTGAAATTATGCCAAGGTTTTCTGAGCAATGCAACAGAAATTTTTCATGTAAAAAATTTTATTACTACTAACAAACTTACCTGACCTAACCATTCATTTCAGTGGGAATGCTAGTAAGATTCCAGCCTTACAGGAAAGCATATAAGTGGGGGAAGGGATAAATTAGGAATTTGGGGTTTACATACACACTACCATATACAAAATAGATAATCAATAAGGATCTACTGTATAGCACAGGGAATCATATTCAGTATCTTGAATAACCTATAATGGAAAAGAACCTGAAAAAGAATATATATATATATATATATATGTACATACATACAGAATTGAATTACTCTGCTGTACTCCTGAAACACTGTAAACCAATGCACTTCAATAAAAAGCACAGAAATATAAAGCCCCTTAAAATGCAGTCATTTTAACAAAGACTAAATTTAGATTTATCCTTGTACTATGAATATTAACAAATAAAGTAAATAAGGTTGCAAAGGGCTTGGTTAACTTAAGAAAAATACTTGTCAGTAACTACACATGAATGGGGATACTCATCGGCTCCCTCCTTTACTCAATTATCCAAACACATACTGAACATCGTGCACGGGACACTGAGAACATAAGTCTAAGTAAGCAAAGACTATCACACTCTAGGAGTTCCTATTCTATCAAGGAAGACAGACGCACAAACCTACAACACGCCAAAGGCCCCATTATACATACATAAGATCAAGATGTTTTAAGAGCAAGAGAAAGAAGGATTAATTCTGCAGAGGTAAAGTAGGCAATATGTTAGAAATCACACAGTAGGTAGGTAATATGTTAAAAATCCTTAAGAAGTAAGTCATACATCAGAAAAAAGAAGAACAAAAGCAATTACAACATTCTAAACAGAGGGTAGATAGAAGAGATACATGGAAATATTGGGTTGGTCAAAAAGTTCATTCAGGTTTTTCCATACTGTCTATGGAAAAACTCGAACTTTTTGGCCAACCCAACACATAAAATATTCAGAAAAAGCGACCAGTCCAGTACAGCTCACACACAAAGCTTTATGCAGAAGGTGGCAGGACTGACAAAGATTAGGTCTAGGTTTAAGGATGCGGTGACAGGAAGTTCAAGTCAATCAGACAGATAAGGAGTCAGAGGCCAGGATCAACATGGGAGTTTCTAGCAGAGCAACAACCATGGCTCTGCAATCTCTTACTGAGCAACAATCCAATTCTTCCTTTAAACAGAATTGAGGAATTTAGCCTTCTTAAAGCTTCATTTTCCTCAGACTTACACCTCCCTTATTCATACAGTCTGAAATTTTACCCAACACTTTGGCATCCATCATAAATTAGAAAAACAGAGACCATGTCCCAGACAGTATTCCAAATACATTCTCATTTAATCCTAACAATCCTTTGAAGTAACATTACCACTTCACAGATGATGAAAGTGAAAGTCACTCAGTCGAGTCTGACTCTTTGCAACCCCAAGCCCATGGAATTCTCCAGGTCAGAACTTTCCCTTCTCCAGGGGATCTTCACAACCCAGGAATCGAACCCAGATCTCCCACATTGCAGGCGGATTCTTTACCAGCTGAACCACAAGGGAAGTCCACAGATGATGAAACTGTGGATCAAAAAGAACGGTCCCAAAACCATCAATAGGTAAGTTACAATTCAAACCCATTATGTATGTAACTCCAAATGGGAGTAATTTACTAATAAAACATTAAAAAACTTCTAAAAGACAACAGAAAAATCTACTGGTATTTCCAAAATGGATGTCAGCAACTAATGAGTACTCAATTTTGAGGCAAACATTTCTTAAGCCAAGAATTGTATCAATAAATAAAATCTTTCTTACATACAACTTTTTTGCTTCCCGTTAAAATTTTTATGACAAACTTTTTTAGATAATTTCAACCAAGCAGGAATAACCGAGGGAGGAAATATTAGAATAGACTTAACTTGCACTTACTGGATATTATTTTGAATAATAAGCCACTGGAGAAGGAAATGGCAAACCACTTCAGTCCACTTCAGTATACTCGCCTTGAGAACCCCATGAACAGTATGGGAAAAAAAAAAAAAAGCAGAAGGGGCTAATAAAAGTACCTATCATATAGGGTTGTTTTAAGGATTAAATGATTTAATATATGAACAATGCCTAGAACATAATGATGTCTGTCTATCAACTGCACAAACAGTATAATACGAGATCTTAAGAGCCCACTGTAACTGTTCAGTTGTTTTTCAATGACACTGACTTGCTGAATAACCTAACCCTTCTAAAGAACATCAAAGCCTAACAAAAACTTTAACTCTTTAAAATCTTTAGTATATTGCTTTTTTTATTTAACTTAAGAACATATACAAAATGTAACTCCAAAAGAGGGGGGAAAGCCTTTATTCCCCACATCAGTGGCTGCTGCACATGCAATAAGGAGACAGGTAAGAAATGCACACATGGTCCTCTCTTGCCCAGGATGAACGCCACCAGAGCCACAGGAAATCTGATATACACTGGTGGTCTTCCCCCCACTCCCCCTCCCTCGAACAAACATGTTAAATTTGTTTTGCTGTGCTTTAATAGAGGTATAACTTAATACAATTAAATACACAGATCTTAAGTGGCTGGTTTATGAGTTCTGATAATTATACAGTGTATCATACTTGAGTCAAGTGCTACAATAGTCCTTCTCACATCACAGAATACTGTCCCAAAGAGAAAAACTTAATAATAATTAAGTTTTAAAATATAATGCTGCTACTGCTGCTAAGTCACTTCAGTCGTGTCCGACTCTGTGCGACCCCATGGACGGCAGCCCACTAGGCTCCGCCATCCCTGGGATTCTCCAGGCAAGAACACTGGAGTGGGTTGCCATTTCCTTCTCCAACGTGTGAAAGTGAAAAGTGAAAGTAAAGTTGCTCAGTCTTGTCCGACTAGTAGCGACCCCACCAGGCTCCTCTGTCCAAGGGATTTTCTAGGCAAGAGTACTGGAGTGGCTTGCCATTGCCTTCTCCGTTAAAATATAATAATTTTTGAAATATGTCCAAAGAAGTTGATTCAATCCATAACTGACCTATTATTCTTACAATGAGGCTATGATAAAAGCTAAACAATTTTTTATTGGCTGTTCTAAGCATCCAAGCATAACTTAAAAAACTAAAAATATGTTCCAAGTTACCTCTAATTAACAAAATGTCTTTTAAAACACCAACTTGTGGGGGCTTCCCTGGTGGCTCAGTGGTAAAGAATCCACTTGCCAATGCAGGAGACTCAGGTTCGATCCCTGGTCCGGGAAGAGGAACTAAGCCCGTGTGCCACAACTACTGAGCCTGTGCTCTGAGCCCAGGAACTGCAACTACCGAAGTCTGTGCGCCCTACAGACCGTGCTCCACAACAAGAGAAGCCACCGCCACGAGAAGCTCCCACAGCAGTGAAGACCCAGCACTGCCAAAAATAAATAATAAATATCATAAAAAGCTTAAAAAAAAAATGTGGGTTGAGATTTCATGAGTCTACCTCACCTCAGAAGTTTATTTGAGCCTACATTAATGGGGTTCATATGATAAATTTACCTTGAATTTTCAAATAGAGGATAACAACCAAATATAGTTCCCTAAGATATTTTGTTTACTACTTTCCATTCTATTGCATATTTTATTAAAATGGTAAGGGACGGAAAAACAGGCCCCCTGAGCCTTATTTTATAACAATGTGTTCCTGACACAAAAGCTGGATCTTATTTTAAGCATAATTACTAACAGTAAAGCAGTTCTGAAAAGTTTCTCTGTAGTACTCCATATAGTATATATTAATAGATATGCTTATCCCTTTACAACTTACAAACTGAAATGCAGTCTTAAATTAAAAATCATTAACTACTTATTTTTCCGGCTATAATTATTTCTAGGAAAATTATTTCCATAAGTCACATAAAAGTTATTTTTAGAATTCTAGTTAACTGAAAGGTGTGCAATATGAAGCTAGAAGCTATCCCATACATGGAACATGACAAGTCAAATAAAAGTGACATATAGATTTAGAGAGTATCAAAAAGTATCCAGAGCAAATCTGAAGTTGCCCAGCTCACAAAAGGAACACTGAGCTAAACTGGCAGGAGGAGTAAAGGAATCAAGTCAGACTAACAAGAGAAGACAACAATCAAAAACAAGTTAGCAAATACCAGAACTTCAACATTTAATTTCATTTTCTAGGAATATCTGGAGCTTTTTTCGGCTTTCTGGGAGTGCTTTCAACTCACAGGCACTTAAGGCTCAGGTGAGAAGAAAAATTCAGCCACCGATTCATTAGTTACATCAGCTTTATATTCCTTTCAACAAATTTTAAGAGGTTTAAATTTAACAAATACTTTCCAAATATGTCACAGTTATACCCACATTATCAACTTTTATAATCAATTATGCTTTAAATAACAGCCATGCTCATAGACTTCTATGACTTTCTCATTTAATAAAAGATTTTATATTTCTTACTAGATTTTTTTTTCCTTAAAAAGTGTGTTAAATGTTTGGATCTGGTTTCTCAACTGATGATTCACATTGGGAGGAAAGGAGAAATAGAAGTTGCTTGAATTTCCCAGTTGATAAAGTGTTAATTATTTATTACTTAAGAATATCTGCCCTAATATATATCATATAATCATCCCTCTACAAACCAAATTAGTGCAGCCTAAAATTTTATTTTCTAAAGTGAAAAGGGCACAGAGGTACAAAAGCATGAACTACAGAAATAATGAGAAAGAATGCTCAAAAGCACTCACTTTAAGAATAAAGGAGAAATGAACAGGAACACTGGAAATATTTTCTAGATGAAAGCCCTGTTCTAAGCACTTAATGTATATACTTTTTTTTAATATAGAATACCAGAATTCTATCCTTAACTTTGCAACTTAAAAGACTAGACTTCAGGTTAAGCTACTGAATCTCTGAACCTCAAATACTTTTGTTTTTCTATAAAATAATAAGACTTGCTGCAATTTCTTCACTGATTATTTCAAAGATCAAATGAGATATGAGGAAATATCTTTAAATTATAAAACTGCAAAGGGGTCTACAGTAGTAAATAAGGGGCTGTAACTATTTGAAGTTGCATAAGTTAGAAATGTTCTGTTTTTTTTTTTTAATGTCTCATTACAAGGCAACTTAATACAATGTCTTCATAAACAAATTATAAAAGGAATTTCAATATATTAACTTAAATTCACTTTAGCATAAATTTTAGGTTCCATTTAACACTTTTAAATTTTCTGCTAGTACTGCCAAACCAGAAAGCCAAATAACTGAAGAACTACTAAAGTTTTCTACTTCTCCAAGCAATTTAAACCTCTCAACCTTCTTTGACGTTTTTATACTATACCAACTCTTCTTGACAGAAAAGTTTACATAAATTTATATCTCACTTTGTAAATGAAAACATCACATTCTTCAAAGGTAATATTAAGAACTGCTAGTAATTCTTCCACTTAGAAGCAACCCTATAAATTGGTTCAGTTGGCAAGAAATTCACAAGCTGCAATAGAGCTGTGAAGCTGCTGTACCTTTAACTCTTGCAATCCTACTCTAACACTACACTCTAAAAACACAAACCAAAGGAAAAGGTAAACTATACAAAGATACTTACAGTAGTGCTGTTTAGCAAATCATGATATTTAGCCTGATGAAATATTACCTGTATAGCTTATAAAATAAGGACCCACTGACACAAAAAATGCTTATAAAAGAGATCACAGAACAGTATGGAAACACTGATTCATAAGATCTAATTATGTTCATATGTACATTAACAGGGAAAGATAAATTCTAGTTGACAGATATAAAACAGAAGTAACTTTTTTCTATTAAACCATTCAAATTTAAGAATAATTCTGAAAATATTTCAAGCCAGATACATTAAGATTCCACTGAGTTAAAAAAAAATCAATAATCAAGGCACTGTGAACTTTTAACTATTTAAATTTAAGCAATTTAGAACCACAGAAAAATAAGTTATCGAATCACTGATGTGTGTTTGCTCAGTCGCTCAGTTGTGTCCAAGTTTTTGCAACCCCATGAACTAATAACACAGAAAAATATCTTATCAAGTCACTGACAGTATGAGCAATACTCTTAAAATCCAAAGCATAATTTGTCAGTGCACTGAGCTGAGGTGTTTAGTGTATTAGTACCCTCAACTAACTGAATCAGTTTTTCTCCAGAGTAGTTGTTAATTATGAAATAATATATCCAACAACTGTTCAAGCCTGCATCTGTGAACCTCTAAAAATGTAAGTTGCTCAACTAACTGGTTTTAACGAGTACACCGAACAATTACCTTCTTCCTAGGTCTCTGGATGAATACGATAAGACTGATTTCCTGTTTCAGAACTCTGCTGCTGTTAAAATACACACACACACATACACACACACTACTCCCTACAGTGCTGCTCCCACTAAAAAACATCTAAGATTGACTAACAATGACAAATAATAACGTTCAAAAAGGTTATCAGTTCAACAACATACATTAGACACTTATCAACATTATAAACTTGAACTAAGCCAAATACTAATTTTCTACTACAAAATCTTAATAAAGCATATTAAAGACTGTAAAAGTTTAAATTACTTCAATCCATTATTACACTACAGTACATAAAAGGGTGTCTTTTATGCTCTAATATTCATACTCAATGTTAAGATTTATGCATTACTTCTATAATATCATTCTATGATAAAAGTCATTCTTTTATCATTTATTGTAATAGACGTAACTACTTAAAACATCAGTTTTGGCTACTTTATAGCTATGCAAAAAGATAAAAGGCCATTGACTTCTACGGAAAAAAAGACATTCAAAGAGTTAACGTACAGAAGATAGCAAGGGATTTGTCAGTAGAATGACAACAAAAGCCTAGTAACATTCAGTGGCAATTCATTCAATATTAGCAAATTGCATTCTGGAAGAAAAAAAGATTCCAAGAGTTGTAACTGAATTGACCTTTTAGATACAATCATGAACAAATTTTCTAACATTCAAAACTACCACACACAAGCTAAGGGAAAAAAAGTTCTAATACAAATGTGTCTTCAACAAGTGCATTTTCCTTCTCCTATTAATTCAGCCAAAACTGCAAAATTTTTAAATTTACTTCTAACAATCAAATCTACCTTTTAAAGAAAGTCATTAATTTGACTCATTTTAAAGGAAAAAAGCTCCAAACAAGTAGGTACTTACTGCTTCATTTTATATCTGGCTTTAATATTATAAAATCTAATCTCTTTATTTCATAGCTTAAGTTAGAAAATCATTTAGAAATTACTTACTTTCTTCCTCAACCAGCAAAAATAGTGTTGCCTCAGTGCAGTATTTTAATCTGGGTACAACAATATGAACTAGAAATTCAGGTAGATTTTAAAACATGAAGGCTAACATACTGGCATTCGTTCCTCTATCGGTAAGAATCATGTCACTGATCTTAAGATAAGTGCCTTGTTCTAATACTGTATGATTCATATTCCCACTGATGGTATTTTAACCATATCAATTTAAAACTGCTTGAATAAGTGTATTATCCAAAAGATCTTAAATTACATATTTGCTAAAATACTAGCAAAAATTCATCTTAAGATTTAATAAAATACAGTTTTAGAATATACTAACAGCTACAAGAATAAGTCTACACAGCTGGCTTTGAACTGTTATCACTCTTAATTCTAGACAGCACGCTCCATTTTAGTATGAACCCAATTATTGCAACTAGGTCAAGAGACACAATTACTGACCATGATTAGTTATAGAATCTTCATATCCAAAGGAGACACAGTAAAAAATCTTGGAAAATAATTAAGCTGAAACGTTAAAAAAAAAAAAAAAAAACTTAGTAACTTTTTCATCCAGTAAATAAACTTTTAAAAACACAACGTTTAACACAGAGAAAGACAAAAATACCAATAGTTAGATGGAAAAGAGAGAAATGAAGAGGGGTAAAAGCTCTTATTAATACCTCACACCCTTTAAATACTATTAAGTAAACAGAACAGGTGAAGACTTTTAAACCTCAAGTATTTAGATAAAAAAATCTCACCTACATATGCACCACAATCCATGTAAGAGCTATAATTTATGCATGTACTATCTATCCGCCCCCCCAAAGAAAGGGCATCATTCTTTTCATGGCCTACAATTCAAGAATGAACAAATTCTATAAACTGATACTAGTAAAACAATTTAATCAGACATTAACTTTAAAATGGCAAGACATTTCTTACACAAACTAGGAATCCCAGACACAAAGCTGCATTTGAGAACATAAATTCAAAATAATACCTAAATATTACATCTGATCATATTAATCAAACTTGGCATGATTAACAAACTTCTCAGTAAAAAACAATGTCAACTTAATAAAGTAGATTAAAATTAATCAGATCCTATTAAGCCCAATATGCAATTTTAAAGACGTCTAAGAAACAACGACTAAATTCTTAGGGATGATAAGAAATTAAGAACTACTGCTGTGGTTGAAAATGTAACACCAAGCTTTTAGAGGAAGTTCATTTACTAGCATACAGACAAGAACTGAGCTACAGAAGAAAGCAAAGCACTTGAAAAATATTTAAGCAAATCTTTAAGGTAGAGTTATTCTATCCAATTCCTGGTTGAGTTCTAGAATAATGCATTTCTATAAATCAACTTAGGAAACCTAAAGCTTAAAAACCTTATACAATCACAGTACCGAAATCTTGTATAACATAATATCTCAAGTTAAAACATTACGTTTCCACTTACATATCCAAACAATCTTAAAAAAATAAATGATAAAAGTCAGACTTTCATTACATAATATTTAGTTCCCAACCACTATCTTCAAATTTTAGTAGAAAAGTATCAACACTGGCATAACCATTGTTTTATTTTTGCAAAAGCTTAAAATTTGATATTTCTTTTTAAAAATTGTAATTAATAGATGATTCCAAAAAGAGAAGTCTCAAAACCACTTACATCCCTAGACTATCTTAACTTTTTCCTTTATTTGTGTAACAGATGGCAAGCATTACTTCTTGGACACTATACAATAATCACAATCTGTGTGACCTTTTCGGCACCAAAAGGAATCCAAATAGCCTTAATAACCACTAACAGTACGGAGGTTCCTTAAAAAACTAAAAATAGAGTTACCATATGATTATTCAATCCCATTCTTGGTCACATATCTGGAGAAAAACAGGATCCAAAAGGATACATGCACCTTAATGTTCATTGCAGCACTGTTTACAGTAGCCAAGACACGGAAGGTACCTAAATGTCCACCAACATAGGACTGGATAAAGAAGATGTGGCACATACACGCAATGGAATATTACTCAGCCATTAAAAACAATGAAATACTGCCATTTGCAGCAACATGAGCATACCAAGAAATTGTCACACTGAAGAAAGCCAGAGAAAGAAAAATCTCACATGCAGTCCCTTATACTCAGAGTCTAAAAAGAAATGATACAAATGAACCTATTTATAAACCAGAATCTGCCTCACAGACTAAAGAGAACAAACTTATCGCTTAGGTGGGGAGGGAAAGCAAGGAAAAGGGATAGTAGTTAGGGAGTTTCAGATCACCATGTACATATGGCTATGTTTAAAATGGATAATCAACATGAACATATTCCAATGCACAGGGAACTCTGCTCAATGTTATGTGGCAGCCTGGAGGGCAGGGGAGTTTGGGGGGAAATGGATACATATATATGTATTGAGTCCCTCTGCTGCCACCTGAAACTATCACAATATTGTTAACTAGTTAAATTCCAATATAAAATAACAACTTGTAAGTCCCTTGGACTGCAAGGAGATCCAACCAGTCCATTCTAAAGGAGATCAATCCTCGGTGTTCATTGGAAGGACTGATGCTAAAGCTGAAACTCCAATACTTTGGCCACCTCATGCGACGAGTTGACTCACTGGAAAAGAGTCTGATGCTAGGAAGGATTAGGGGTGGGAGGAGACGGGGACAACAGAGAATGAGATGGCTGGATGGCATCACCGACTCGATGGACATGAGTTTGAGTGAACTCCGGGAGTTGGTGATGGACAGTGAGGCCTGGCGTGCTGTGATTCATGGGGTCGCAAAGAGTCGGACGTGACTGAGCGACTGAACTGAACTGAAAAGAAAAAAAGAGGGCGAGGACTCAAATCAATAAAGCTAGAAATGAAAAAGGAGAAGTAACAACTGACACTGCAGAAATATAACTGACACTGCAGAAACACAGTGGATGTGAAGAGATTACTTCAAGCCCATATGCCAATAAAATGAACAACCTGGAAGAAATGAACAAGTTCTTAGAAATGCACAACTTTCCAAGAACCAGGAAGAAACAGAAAATATTAACAGATCAATCAGAAGTAATGAAATTGAAACTGATTAAAAATCTTCCAAAGTCCAGGACCGTATATGACTACACAAAAAATTCTATCAAACATTTAGAGAAGAGCTAATACTCATCCTTCTCAAACTCTTGCAAAAAATTGCAGATGGAAAAACACTATGGAACTCTTTCTATGAGGCCACATCACCCTGATACTAAAACCAGACAAAGACAACAAAATTACAGCCCAATATCACTGATGAACATAAATGCAAAAATCCTCAACATAATACTGGATTGGCCAAAAGGTGCCTGTGTGATTCTCTGTAAAATGATACAGAAAAATATGAACATTTTGGCCAACCCAATACTAGCAAGCTGAATTCAGATACACTTTAAAAGGATCATATACCATGATCAACTGGAATTTATCTCAAGGATGCAAGGATTCTTCAATATATGCAAATCAATCAATATGACATTCCACATTAACAAATTTAGTAATAAAAACCACATGGGGCAGTCGCTGGCAGTCCAGTGGTTAAGAATCCACCTTGCAATGCAAGGGACACCAGTTTAATACCACATGCCATGGAGCATCCAAGCCTGTGCACCCAACTACTGAGTCCATGCTCTAGAGTCCATGAGCTGCAATTACTAAGCCCCCGCACTGCAGTTTTGAAGACTACACACCTAGAGCCTGTGCTCCACAACCAGAGAAGGCACTGCAACGAGAAGCCCACACACTGCAATGAAGAGTAGCCCCCACTTGCTACAACTACAGCAAGCTCATGTGTAGCAATGAAGACCTATCACAGCAAAACATTTAAAAATATATATTTTTAAAAAATGGTCATCTTACAGATGCAGAAAAACTTTTGACAAAATTCAACACCCATTGATGATAAAAAAAAAGGGGGCTCTCTAGAAAGTGGGCAGAGACGGAACCTATCTTAACATATTAAAGGTCATATACGGCAAACCCACAGCAAACATTATTTTCAATGGTGAAAAACTGAAAGCATTTCCTCTAAGATCAGGAACAAGACAAAGGTGCCCACTCTCATCACTATTACTCAACATAGTCTTGGAAGTACAAACCACAGCCATCAGAGAAGAGGAAGAAATTAAAGGAATTCAAATTAGAAAAGAAGTAAAACTGTCACTGTTTACAGATGACATGATACTATACTTACAAAATCCTAAAGATTCTATCAGAAAACTATTAGAGCTAATCAATAAATTTAGTAAAGTTGCAGGATACAAAACAAAGAGAAATCTCTTGCATTCCTATAGAGTAACAATGAAAGATCAGAGAGAGAAATTAAGGAAACAATTCTATTTACCACTGCAACAAAAAAAGAAATAAAATACAATCCTAAGGAGTCAAAAGACTATACATAGAAAACTGTAAGATACTGATTAAAGAAATCAAAGACAACACAAACACATGGAGAGATATACCATGTTCTTGGACTGGAAGAATCAATATTGTGAAGATGACTATACTACTCAAAGCAATCTACATATTCAATGCAATCCCTATGAAATTACCAACGGCATTTTTCACAGAACTAGAACAGAAAATCTTACAATCTGTATGGAAACACAAAAGACTCCAAACAGACAAAGCAATCTTGAGAAAGAAAAACAGAGCTGGAGGAATCAGGCTCCCTAACTTCAGACTATACTACAAAACTACAGAAATCAAGACAGTATGGCACTGGCACAAAAACAGAAATATAGATTAATGGAACAGGACAGAAAGCCCAGAAATAAACCCATTATTAACCTATGGTTAATTAATCTATGACAAAAAACCGACAAGAATATACCACTAAGAAAAGATAGTCTCAATAGGTGATGCTGGGAAAACTGGACGGCTACATGTATAACAATGAAATTAGAACACTCTCAAACACCATACACAAAAGTAAACTCAAAATGGATTAAAGATCAAAATGTAAGGCCTGACACTACAGAGCTCTTAAAGGAAAACATAGGCAGAACACTCTTTACCATAAATCACAGCAAGATCTTTTTTGACTAACCCCCTAGAGTAATGAAAATAAAACAAAAATAAACAAATGGGACCTAATGAAACTTAAAAGCTTTTGCAGAGCAAAGGAAATCATAAATAAGATGAAAGGACAGTCCTCAGAATGGGAGAAAATATTTGCAAACAAAGCAACTGACAACAGATTAGTCTCCAAAATATACAAACAGCTCATGCAGCTCAGTATCAAGAAGATAAACAACCCAACAGAAAAATGGGAAGAAGACCTAAACAGAAATTTCTCCAAAGAAGACATACAGACAGCCAATAAACACATGAAAAGATACTGTTAATGCAAATCAAAACTACAGTGAGATATCACTTCACACCGGTCAGAACAACCATCATCAAAAAGTCTACAAACAATAAATGCTGGAGAGGGTGTGGAAAAAAGGGAATCCTTCTACACTGTTGGTGGGAATGCAAATTGGTACAGCCACTATAGAGAACAGTATGGAAGTTCCTTCAAAAACTAAAAATAAAACCACCATATTACACAGCAATCCTGCTGCTGCTGCTGCTGCTAAGTCGCTTCAGTCATGTCTGACCCTGTGCGACCCCATAGACAGCAGCCCACCAGGCTCCCCTGTCCCTGGGATTCTCCAGGCAAGAACACTGGAGTGGGTTGCCATTTCCTTCTCCACACAGCAATCCTACTACTGGGCATATAACCTGAGAAAATAGTAATCCAAAAAGACACACATACCCCAATGTTCACTGCAGCACCATTCACAATAACCAGGACATGGAAGCAACCTATATGTCCATCAACAGATGAATGGATAAAGAAGATATGATACATATAAACAAGGGAATATTAGTCATAAAAAGGAATGAAATTGTGCCATTTGCAGATAAGTGGATGGACCCAGAGATTGCCATACAGAGTGAAGGAAGTCAGAAAAACACATACTATACATTAATGCATATATGTGGAATTTAGAAAAATGGTATAGGTGAACTTATTTGCAAAGCACAAAGAGACACAGAGGTAGAGAAAGAAGACAAACATAAGAATGACAAAGGGGAAGTGGAGGTGGGATGGATTGGTACACTGGGACTGGCATATATACACTACTATGCGAAGAAGGCTGATCGCCAAAGAATTGATGCTTTTGAACTGTGGTGCTGGAGAAGACTCTTGAGAGTCCCGTGGACTGCAAGGAGATCCAACCAGTCCATTCTAAAGGAGATCAGTCCTGGGTGTTCATTGGAAGGACTGATGCTAAAGCTGAAACTCCAATACTTTGGCCACCTCATGTGAAGAGTTGACTCACTGGAAAAGACTCTGATGCTGGGAGGGATTGGAGGTGGGAGGAGAAGGGGACAACAGAGAATGAGATGGCTGGATGGCATCACCGACTGGATGGACATGAGTTTGAGTGAACTCCGGGAGTTGGTGATGGACAGGGAGGCCTGGTGTGCTGTGATTCATGGGGAGGCAAAGAGTCGGACACGACTGAGCAACTGAACTGAACTGATGCTTAACATAGATAACTAATGATAACTGGCTGTACAGCATAGCACAGAGAATTCTACTCAGTGCGCCATGGTGACCTAAACAGGAAGGAAATCCAAGGAAACAGGGATACATGGATATGTGCAGCTGATTCACTTTGCTGTACACCAGAAACACAACACTGTATAGCAACTATACACACCCCCCCCCAAAAAAAGGAATTGAAACAATTATATCTCATTTGGAAAATGTTACACTAACAAGTAATTTTTTTAAAAAAGAGAAAGTCTGTTTCTTTTGCAATATTTTTGTTCTAACTACATGAATTAATAAATTCACTGAGAATTATCATTTACCTAACAAGGTTAAACTCCTTTCCATGTTTTAGTAACTGATAGTCAATATCAAATTTTATTTTTAAAGACTATCACAAAAATTAATATTATTAACGCAAATGCACAGCAAACCTGCATCAATTACTACCACCAATTACTACGACCAATCAAGTAATTATAAATTGCTATCATTCAAAATATGTTCTAGGGCAGAGGTCCCTAACCTCAGGGATACAATGCCTGATGATCTGAGGTAGAACTGATGTAATAAATAACAGAAATAAACTGCACAATAAATGTAATGCGTTTCAATCATCCAAAAACCATCTCCCCTATTCTGGTCCATAAAAAAATTGTCTTCCATGGAATAAGTCCCTGGTGCCAAAAAGGTTGGGGACCGCCACTCCAGGGAACAGTAACATCCTGACAAGTCAAACCCCTTCTAATTAAAGAGAGGAAAGCAACAGGGTTATAATAACTTTAACACAAAATGATGTGACAGTTTAATCAAGTGACTTCTAAATCCACTTTCAACACAACAGAAGTACTACTCTTACCATAGCAAAAGAAAATTTGACAGATCAAAAGTAGCTAAATTCTATTTTGCCTCACTTCAATATTATTAAAATATGCTTAAAATTTAAATATGCAATAGCTATTGTATAGTACGGGAAAAAAGCTGCTAGACGTCAAACTTCAGCTACTTTTGCATAACAGATTATGATCTTGTGAATCAAAATAATGACAGCCTTTTCGAATATTTAGGTCATCTTAAATTCACGGTAAGGAAAATCAGAAAAGAACAGGATAAAAAACTTTGCCAAATATTAGAAAAATGTTTAGTGTGTAACTAAAGAGAAACAAATATTTCTGATGACTCTGCCATTTAAAATAATTAAAGAAATTATGAGGTGCTTTGGAAACTGTTAAAACGCACACACACCTTTAAGTTCAAACATACACACACACCTTTCAGTTCAAACACACACACCTTTAAGTTCACTATGATGAATAATATTTTAAAATAGATTGATATCAACAAAAACTAAAAGCTAACATGGAAACATGAAGTTTCAGAGGAGTAGAACAATGAGTACTTTTTTCCAAATTCTTTAAGTAGTATTTATAAAATTTTCTTAAGAAAATGGAGTTTTTTATTCATATACTGAAATAAACACCATACTTATTCAATTAAATTATAGCAACAAGTGCTATTTATTTTTCTTAAAATGTGAAGTTATCACATGATTAGCAGCCCTGGTTTTAAAATATTTATCAGCATCTCTTACTCGCTCCTATAATTTCACAAAGAATCAAAACAGTCAAAACTTAAACTTCATAAGGATTTTTAAAATAGGCCTTGACATCTGCCTGTGCAAAGCTGAGAAGCAAAGCAAATTGTAATACCAAGCGAACAGAAAAAAATCATAGCAAACAATCTATTCCTAGAACACTTTCGTAATTATGTTTGTCCTAAAAACAAAACAAAACTCAGAATCCACTAAGCTACTCCCTTGGCATCTTCTCGTCTCTGGACTAAACTAAAACTCTGTCCCAATTTTTTCTAAAAACTTCACATATTAATGCAAGTTTTTAAATGTAGATAAGCACTTATTCAATGGGCTGACAGCAAATTTAGGGTCTTGGAAAGAATGTAACACATGCATCAGAGAACCTTAACTGGCCTTACTTTCTTCATCTGGAAAGAAAGACATTTTTATAACCTGTCAGAAATTTGCCATTTTACATCAGCATATTTAACTTCACCACATCTGACTATAACAAAAGCAGCTTTAGAATTAAAAAAGTGTAAGATTAAAGAATGTATTAAACACCACAAAACAAGTATCCTGTAAGTAAAGTATGTCCTAATTACGTAAATAAAGGAAGCAAGCTAACTACTTTTAAAACTACTGGCAATATAAAAATGAAAAAAAAATGCTTTAATAAAGCATATCCATCTGTTAGAGAAGTTTTATGTAACATCCTTCTGAATACCTCATATAGTGCAATATACTTAACTTGAAAACATCTTCAGCCTTTTCTGACAGAAGTTCAAAGCAACACTTTCACAATCAGCCAAATAGCACATGAGCCTTCTTCAAATAAATCCTTTTTTTGTTACCAGGGAACTTTTGTGGAAAAAGTTCTTATAAAGAATACTAGCCTAGCAGCAGTCAAAAAATACAGATGTTAAAAGCCTAGTTCTATCATTTATTAGCAATTTGATCTTTTTAAATACCACAACCTAAGGGCAAAGGTACCGACTTGTATAAAATATCATACTTACTATATACCAAACACTTAAACCTCTAAATCAGAGTTTCTCAACCTCAGCAATGTTGGCAATTTGAGCTAGACAATTATTTGTTGTGGATGAGGCTGTTCTGTGCATTGTAGGATGTTTAGAACCATTCCTTGCCTCTACGCTGAGACAGATGACAATAGCTTCTGCCCTTTGCCCCTTCTCCCCAAACTGTGACCACCAAAAATGTCTCTAGACATTGCCAAATACCCAGACAAGGCAGGAGGGGATCACCCCCAGTTGGCAACCAATATTCTGAAAATATATTCTTCCAACAAACCTAAAAAAGCACACACAAGGGTTTTTACCACGTTAGAGATGTGAAAACCAAGGTTCACCTAGGTTAAGTACTTTGTCTTTTATTACATAACTGATAAATAGCTGAACAAGGACTTAAGCTAGACTTTAAGTCTAGCTAACTCCCAAATCCATACTCCTTCCATTCCACTGTGCTTTTGTAAAACTCATTGTCTTCATCTGCAAAAATTAGGATAACAATTGCCATCTGAGCTATTTAGGATTTACAAATAAAATGATATGTATGTGTAAATTCTATTAAACTAAAGGAGATAACATATTAAGGATTTGCTTGACAGGAGATTCCCCTGATGCTGGGAAAGACTGAAGGCGGGAGAAGGGGAAAACAGAAGATGAGAAGGTTGGATGCCCTCATCGACTCAATGGACACGAGTTTGAGTAAACTCCGGGAACACAGGGAGGCCTGGTGTGCTGCAGTCCATGGGTCGCAAAGAGTCGGACACGACTGAGCAACTGAACTGAACTGAACTGACAGGAGATAATGTAATACAGTGGTTCACAAAGTGTGATCCCCAGACGACCATCATCAGTACCGTCTGGGAACTTAATGAAATACAAATTCTCAGGCCCCAACTCAGATGTTAACGAATCTGAAACTCTGGAGGTGGGGCAAGTAATCTATGACTTAAGTCTTGCAAGTTTTTTATATGCCCATCTAAAGTTTGAGCACCACTGATGTACATAACGTGAAAAATACTGCATCAGGTGCCTAAAAATCCAGCACCCTCTTTGGATTCAATCTTCTGGTAGCCTTTAACAAGTTACTGATTTTTTTTTTTTGAAGCTACAATTCCTGTATAAAAAAATGAGGAAAGTAATGCTTGTGCCATCTTTTAGGCTGCTCCTTTTTTCTTGCAAAATCAAACGCATTAATAATTATTAAAGGCTTTCTTAATGAAAAATGCTAAACAAATATAAGACACAGGGTATGTGCTAGCTAATTCTATTTAATTTTTCAAAAAAAAATCCCTTCTGGCTTAAGCATTCATTTCTTTATCTTTCATATTTCATAAATGAATAAGTGAAAATGTTAAATAAATTTTACAACAAAGCTAAGTTAAGCCTGGCAAAGTACTGTTTTCACATAATAAAAGAAAAAAAGTCTACACATTTCACTTTAACTCTGATAGATTCAAAGTCACTAATAAATACATATTCAAAAAATAAACAAACACCTAAAAAATATCAAGCTTGGTAACATTCCCCAAACTTCATTTTAAAAGTAGAATAAAAATTTCCATTCTATTCATTTAATCTCCAGTAAATTCCAAGTAAATAGAACACTCAAACATAAGTGTCTCACTAAATTCATGACAGCAAAAGAATTTTAAATGAAAAAAAAAAAACCAAAAACTGCATATATTTAAAACAAGGACTTGTTTGCAATTCAACATGTATGCTGTACTTATAAACCACTTAGAGAATATATCTGATTTGGGACTTCCCTGGTGGTCCACTAGTTAAGAATTCATCTTCCAATGCAGGAGACAAAGGCTCAATTCCTGGCCAGGAAATTAAGGTCATACGTGCCGCAGGGCAACTAAGCCTGCGTGCCACAATGAGAGCGCCCATGTGCACCACCAGAGAGCCCAGGCACCACAATTGCTGAGCCCAAGTGCTTTAGAGCCTCGGCTCCACAGCAAGGGAAGCCCGTGGACCACAACTAGAGAAAGCCCATTCACTGCAACAAAGACCCAGAACAGCCAAGATTT
This sequence comes from Moschus berezovskii, assembly GCF_049115385.1. Classification (NCBI taxonomy): domain Eukaryota; kingdom Metazoa; phylum Chordata; class Mammalia; order Artiodactyla; family Moschidae; genus Moschus; species Moschus berezovskii. Next base: position 55,258,519 of record NC_142471.1, on the reverse strand, counting down.
TTTTTTTTTTCAATTAAGGAAAAAAACCATATATATCTGATGTAAGGACCACCTGCTTCAAATCACAACCCATTTCATAAGACCTTAAATAATTACATCTTCCTTAAAAGATCAAAAATAATAAATATATAAAATGAGCAGAATGTAATTAACACTAGTTAATATTTAGTTTACTTAGTTATTAAATTATTAATGATTTAATAATTTAGTTGATTAATTAGTCATTAATACTAAAAAAGAGAGAACTTTATTATATTCAGCCTAAAAACCTACAAAAAGCAAAAGAAATAAAACTGAAAGCTATTCTGAAGAGCTTTAATAACACTAAATCAACTGTAAGTTCAGAGTAGTGATATAAAACAAAATTTAGGTGCATGTAACATAAAATATCTTTAGCAGATGCTAAAACTGAAACTCCAATACTTTGGCCACCTCATGCAATGAGTTGACTCACTGGAGAAGAGTCTGATGCTGGGAGGGATTGGGGGTGGGAGGAGACGGGGACGACAGAGAATGAGATGGCTGGATGGCATCACCGGCTGGATGGACATGAGTTTGAGTGAACTCCGGGAGTTGGTGATGGACAGGGAGGCCTGGCGTGCTGTGATTCATGGGGTCCCAAAGAGTCGGACATGACTGAGCGACTGAACTGACTGACTGACTGAACATAAAATAGAAAGAGAAAGTGTGGGAATTTTAGACAATTAAGTTTTCCTAGAAGTTGTCAAAATGCACAGTTCAATTCTGCAACCTAGACTTGGACCAAAAATACAGCTAGTTCTTCCAACATATAACAAAACATATAGAAATCATGTAATCAGATAGTTGCATACATAATTAGATAGCACACTTCATTCTGTAATACAAAACAAATAAGAAAAAAAACAAAAACCTCCCTGGAAATCAAGTGCTTCACTACTGAGGGCACTGTGACACAGCAAGGAGACCAGACCAGGGTAGAAAAAAAAAAAAAGACTGATCCCTATACACAAGAAATGGCCTTTAATAGGCAGGTCTCAAGCTTATTCCATCTTTCCCCATACCGGGTAAGAATAAATTAAGGAAAAAATCTTTTAGCTCTTCTTCCCATTTCTAGGGCCTAAAACTGATCAAAAGTGAAAACGGGAAATAAAACAAAGGTTTAACCTAAATAAAACTCCCATATTAATGCACTGCCAGATTATTTTAAGTGCAAATGATAATGTAATAAATGTAACCTGGCGTTCAAAGCTGCATGACTCCTTCAAAAATCTGAACTTAAAAAGAAATTCTACAGTACCTTCACTGATAGTTTATGTAACTGTTGTATCACATAATAAATGTTTTGAGACAGAGATTACTCTGTGAATAAAATATATTTTAGTTGATCTACCTTTAACTCTAAAGAAAATTTAATATTTTAACAAATTTTTATTTTAATGTTGTAACAAAATTTTATTTTTCTACTTCATATAGAGGAAGTTTTCATCATACCTTAATATTTAAAGTAAACAGTCTTTGATTAGTATGATTATCGCTTCCATAGTATGAGGGAGAAGAGCTTCAAATTATTCGTGATGAAACAGCAAAATCACTGACATTTTATACTCAAAGTTCCTAAAGGAATACCCCTATTTTAAAAAATACTCATAGCATGAACCAATATGGCAACATATCCAAAACTGAGGAAATTCAGTTAAAATCACTATTCCTCCCATACATGAAAAGACAAATAATTTCTCACACATGGGTAACCTGGAATTATAATTTTTAAGCGCAGCAGTGCCCACTTAAATATTTAGAAGGTGACAAGTGCTATGCCATTACTTATCTCATTTATTCTTCAAAATAAACATTATATGGGTGGGTACCATTATCCCCATTTCACAGATAATGCAGATTGAGAAAAGTTAAGCAACCTACACAAAGTCATCCAGCTACTAAGTGTCAGAGTCAGGATTCCAACACAGGCAGTGTTGGTTCCAGAGCCTACACTGCCACCTTAAAATCTAAAATGAAACACTGTACAAACAATGTGTGGAAAAAACTCATACTCAATATTTTAATGTAATTTAAAACAGATTTAACCTTATTTAAAACTTATAAAACCATACCCACCAGGTGAACTCTTCTTTAAAGAGAAATTCAATTTTGAGAAATATTACTATAATTGCCTAACTTTGTCTTTATGTACATACATAAAAGTATTCAAACACGTTTAAGTTAGATTATAGCTGAAGTGATGACTACTATAATAACTAAGTTGGTAACAACTTAAAATATGATACATAAATAGTCTTTTTTCCCACACTACATACAGGCTAAGAACAATTTTTGCTGGAAGGTACTGCCATAGTATCTAAATCTGCCAAAACGACCAACAAGTACACACGGAATACCCTGAAGATGTCCACTCATCTCTGAATGCAAAATGTTGCAAATGAAGTGAATCTGCCTTAACTATACTGAACTAAATCGAAACTTTCCATACGAAATTAATTCACCCCTAAGTTATGTTTGTTCTTCTTAAATTAGTATTTTTTCAACAGTCTTTTTAATTCCAATGCAAATTATTTTAAAAGAACCAAATTGCTAATAGCTTTTCTGTAGCCAATGAAAAAATTCCAAAAATTAGGGAATAGCAGGTGAATAGTCAAATCCAATACACTAATTTCACCTTTCCTGACAAATGAAAGTATTTTACATTAGTAAGTGCATATATATAGTCTATGCTTTGAGAATCACAGACCAAAATACTTTTGACCACCTAGCAAAATATGCATGTGGAAGTAATACAGCCTATATAAAAAAGAACTAAGGTCATCAGTTTAGGGTTGTTCGGCCTAATAATATTGATATTTCTGATAGCAACTGAGTTAATTTTAGAGTTACCAATTAGAAAACAATGGTAAAACTGAATATTTACTGAAATAATTTCTGACCCCAATCTCACAAGTCTGATCTCACATCACTATCCTTAGAATAAATCCTAACACTTTATCTTAGTGAAATCAGACCACAAAAGAATATTGACTTTACTTAAAATCATGTTTACCTAACAGAAAAAGGAGAAAAGAGTGATAGTTCTATGAAATACAAATAGAACTTCGGAACAAAGAGTGTCTACAGGAAAAAAAGTATACCAAATAAATTTCTTTCATTATTAATAACATTTTTCTGAAAGCTACCTTCTTATAGTACAGCCAAGGCCTAACATTTCAAGTAAGTGAAAAACTGTCATAAACATGCAAACTTCTAAATTTCTTTTTACAAACTCCAATTTCACATACAATATTAATACAAAAACATTTCCTACGCTGCTGTTTTACTAGAAAGGTTGAGGTAAAAATTTAAAAATAGAATGCCTGAGAGTGATTTAATGTAGAAATTCTGTGAACTGATTTTCCCATAATAAATACTCTTACATTAAAAGTCACTAAAATGATTACTTAAGTGGCTTAAAAATTATTAAGCTATCACCACATGAACAAATAGCAAATGGGGCAAATCTCAAAATGAGGATATCTGAAAATCAGACTTCCAAAAAGTATTTTGTGACATTAAGAGGTCTGTATTTTTTTTCGTGGTTTATGGAAAAAAGCAGATAGTATACTGTACAACACAAGAATTAAAATATCACCAGCTACCTTCGATGTTGTTACAATTCTAGAAGGTAATATATACAAAAGCATCTTTCTCCACTATCTTTCTAAAACTATATTTAAAATTAACGTGTTTATGTCTCACCATATTTTATATTTACTATTTCTTTAGTGTATCATAAGCAATGTTAAATCTGCACTGATGACTATACTACAGTGAAAACTTTTACAATGAATAGCAATAAATTCCTTTTTCCTTATATTAAGAATTACATAAACCATAAATTTCTCAGATGTGCTTTATTCTTTAATACGCTTTATAAAAATGAAGTTTGTAGATTATCCTGTAACAATTAGGTGGGCCAGTCATTTTGCACAGGAAAGAAATACAACTTAACTGATATAAAAAGTGTAAAATAAAAACTTTTGGGTAGAATTTTTTTAAAAAATCTTCACTATACAGTCATTTCAGTAATCACTAATCTTAAAAGGTAACAGCTAACTTCAACAGTCACTATACTCTCTATGAATTAAAAAGTTTCCCCCATGAAGGTTAATTATTTGAAAAGATGCAAACTTATCAAACAATTAAAATTCAATAGAAGCCTAAAGTGTCCATGAAATCTAAAAACAATGAATTTTTTATAGTCTCATGTTCAGTACTACTTTCCAGACTAATATTAAGGATAAACCCCCACCAACAAATTACTTTTAGAATAATCCAATTTTGAAAAAAAAAAAGCATAATCCTCAATTTTCCTTTAAGGAAGTCACTTCATTACTGACTTTTATAAAAATACTCCAATCACTACTTTCATTAAAGAATTTAACTTTGAGAAGGCTAACTGCTGAAATAGATACTACAACTTGTCAGAGAAAAAGCCTTCAATGGCCAATTTTTCCCCCACCACAATAAACACAAAACACTTAAGTGAAACCAACCAAACCAAAGTGCCTTGGTGTATCAAAATTATTGGAAGTGCAACTATCAAAAAGGCAAACCCTTTCCTGACTTTCCTAACATGATTATTTTTCATATCAACATTTAGCTCAATAAAACCACAACTCTAGAAATTAAGTGTTATTAGTCATTTGATGCAATATGATAATGCTTTCTATGCATACCATAACTAAAAGGACAGTTTTAGAGAAAGTTGTAAGTCACATAAACTTCACACACAGAGGCACACACCCTGAAATCAAAGGAGAAATGGCTAATCACTGCTGCTCACATATAAAAACCAGATAGAATAATGATAGTCTTATAACTCTGATAATTTTAAATCAAATGGGTAAAGCAAAAATAGCATAAACATACTCTGAATACTAAAAGCAATCTACCTAACAAACAGCATTCTAGAAAAAATTTTTGAATGGGGGTTTACTTTAAAAAGCTAAACATTTTATTAATTTGGTACTATACATCTAGATGACTGTCAAGTCATACCAATAGACTACTTCTGAAATAGGTTACAAATCAGAAGAACCAAGTAAGTATTTTTCATGATTATCCTCTGGGCAAACAGGTCAAGTTCAGCTTTAGTACTTTTTCAATTAATGCAACTCCAAAATTTCCAAATATTCTTTTAAAATATTATTTTTAAACTTAACAGAAAACTTAAGTTGTGTGTGTGGTAACGCTACTTCTTCAGTTAACTTTTATCTTCACTTCATAGCAAAAACTTGGGTAAAACCAGCTGCAAATACTATGTATGTATGTGCAGATACATAATCCAAAGGAATGAAACCTCTTCACGTATGTAACATTTTTCTTCAAAAATATCTTCCCCACAGTTTTTAGCTAGAGATACAGACACTTTAGTGTCACTCTACTATTAGGCAAAATGTTTAGTGATACTTGCTAAGAAACCATTTTTTTTTAGCATATTCTATTAACACCTACATAACTGCTTCCACTGCTAGAATTCACATCACCAAATTTTTAATCTTAATAGAAACCTTAATAAAATGCTTCAGTCACCTCAGACCAATAACTTAATCCTATTTTTCATGCCTTATACACTGGCCTCTCAATTCCGAACACATTTCCCATTCTGCAAAAAAAGAGGGCTCTATCCCCCATCATTGATCAAAATTTGTTCATTATACCTGAAACTGTGAAGATTCATGCCTTTCAATAACCACTATCTTCTGAAATACAAAAGCCTAACTTTCAGAGAGCCAATTGTACCCCACTGAAATTCTTGGGTTTCTGTCTTATTCAACAAGCTGACTCAGTAAATTTAATACACCATATGAAAAAAGGGAACACACCTACAATCCAAAGATGGAGTAATCCACTCTTGCCAGCATTTCTGGTTATCAGCTGGTAAATTATACTTGACGTTCTATACAAGTCAGAGTAAAATTAACGGATACCCAAAGGTGTCACAGGACCTGAAACCTAAATAAAGTTGAGTATCAATTCAAGTATCACCATCAATACTTGAATTTCAAGTGAAACTGAAGTTTAATCTCTGCAATCACCATTTGCTACACACAATACACTTGAACCTACATAACATTATCATCTGAGATCAAAAACCACTCAATCTCCATTCTATTACGTGTCAGAAGAGCACTGAATCTACAATGCTACTGAACTGTAAATTTCACGTCCTATCCTCCATCATCTCAAAGAGACAAAAAAAAAAAAAAAGCAAATTTAACAAAATCTAGTAAGAGCGTCTTTGAGAAGTATCATGGTACTATTGACTTCAAACTGCAAAACTTCTAAACGCGGTTCAAAGTTGTAATTAACTTAGTTTTAACACATAAATCTACTTTTGCCTTCAAATGAACACCATATATGCTAAAATGATTCTCTCTAAAGTTATGCAAATCAGTTCACAACTCACATTTTAAAAGAATCTATCAATGCAACCCAGGAAACTAAAAACAATCACTGCAAGATTCTGATGCAATAAGCCGTACGTGCAACACTAATTTTCCTTTTAATCTGATCTATACCCTTGATCTAGGGCCTAAAGCCAAGATTTAATCGAAATATGCTCAAACTCAAAGCATCTACTTTTCTGTTCATTTAGTAGACCGGATTACCGAGCTCACTAATCCACTAACAGGGTACTGGATTCTGCGGACAATAGCCCTTAGAAAGAGACCCATCGGTGCCTTGACACTTGCAACCAGGCAAGAGTTCCGTCTAGCCGAACACACCCTAGGCTGAATGCATTCAAGAGAGACACAAAATATACGTCTAGAAATCCGACCGGGGTTAAACGTCACCCACACTATGGACATTTTTTCGCATCCGTCTATTCCCACGTTATCAGAGAGAGTGACAGACAGGCAAAGAGGAGCAGCAGCCACAGAAATGGATACAGGTCAAGTCTAAGTCGAATCCATCCTCTTGATATCTCCTTTTGTTTCTGCTAACGATCTCTTTGATGATGGCTGTCATGTCTGGGAGCCTGTGGCTGAAGAAAAAGGAGGAGAGAGATGGCAGAAGCTGCTGGTGGCGGGGCTTCTTCTGCAGGATGGAAATGGCTCTGGACTTGGCGGTGGCTGATGCCCCTCGCTCTGCTGCCGCTTGGCTCTGGACCGCAGCCGGGTAATGGCTGCTGCGGCGGCTGCTGGATGGTTGCAGCGACTGGGCCTGCTTCTCCTCAGCAGCCAGGGGTCTGGCAGCGGCGGCAGCGGAATGGGGAGAAGAATAATCCTCGGAACGGCTGCCTCCTCCGGCGGCCTCCGGAGCCCGGGCCAGAGGGGGTGCGGCGGCGGCGGAGGGGAGGTTTAAAACCGGCCCGGGTCCCTGGATGTGCCGCCGCCGCCGCCGCCGTGTTGGAGGCAGTAGAAGGGGAGAGACCAACTCTCCGGCGTTCCCAGCCCTGGAAATGGTGACAGGCGACTCCGGCCCCCTCCCCGGAGCTGCGGCCGCCGCCGCCGCCGCTTCTCCCCCCCGCTCCAGGAGCGGGAGGTGCCGCCGCCGCGCCTCAGCCGGCTCCCGCCCGAGCCCACGGCTTCCACCTTCCCTTTCAGGAGAAGCCGAGACAGAGGCTGCACGGTTAGAAAAGATGAAGAGGGGGCGAGAAACGCCGCCGCTGCCGCCGCCGCCGGCCGGCCGGCTCCCCGAGGGCGCTGCCCCCGCGGCTGCTCACAGGCGCTGAGAGGGGCTCTGGGCTGCGGCCGCCGCCGTCTCTCATCTCCCTCGCCTGAGCCCGGCCTCGCCTCGCAGCGGCTCAACTCTCAAACTTCCATCATGGCTGCAGCTTCCGAGAGGAGAGATCTGAGCGCAGCCGCGTCCCGGCGCCCGAGAGCGTATCCTGCCGCAGTGCACAAAGAGTCCCGCCACATCACCGCCCGCCGGCCTGCCCGCCCCCTCCGCCGCCGCCGCGCCGGGAGTCCGGGCGCCTTGGGAGCCCGAGGGGAGGAGGGAGGCGTACCCGACCGCGCCAGGGGAGGGGAGGGCAGGGCAGGGCCGAGGCTGTAGGGAGGCGGCAGAAGGTGCAGCTCCGGGTGCAAGCGCCGAGTCCCCAACCTGCAGGCGCACTGAGCATGCCCAGTATGACTGCCCAGTGCTAGATCGGGCTTGTTGCGAGGTGCCCGCCTGTAACTGCACTTGCTGCGGCTTCTTCTGCAGCAACGCAGGGTGGGGGGAAAGAGCTGAGCCACGGCCGGTGCCCAGCCGGAGGCAGGGTAAACTATTGCGAAGGTGGGCAGGCGGGGAGCGGGGGAAGGGAAGGGGCGCGGTGAAGGTTGAAGCAGTTTTGTTCATCTTTGTCACTGACTTGAGTGTGAGGCTACCTGCGCACAGGTGGAAAAGACCAGGTGACCGCGCTGGTCAGTGTTCAGGGAAACGCAGGGACGGCCCGTGCAGCGAGGACACCCCTCCCCCCACCCCCAGACTTCGCCGGCACGGCCTGCAGCCTTCTTCGGCTTTTGCACGGATATCGGATCATAAGCGTTCGCGGGGATTTAACTGCAGGAGCCTTTGCCGAGAAATCCCACCTCTCCACCCACCCCCGCCCGCGTCCTCAAGGTGTCAGTCTTAATACAAAGAACAACCCCCTATTGTGTCTCTAGTGTGTATCACCTCACCCGGCTCCCTTTCACCGCCCCACCTCCCGCTCCCCCGGCTACTCGATTCATTTGCCCTAAAAATGAAAGCTCCTAGCAGAGCGCTCCGAATGTGAGCACATCGCCCCTGAATTTCTAGATCCCCAAAGGCAACTGTCCAGGAGGGCTGAAAGCGGATCCCCAAAGATGGAATGCACCCTGCAGCCCTTGCATTCCCCCCTGGAGAGCCGAGAAATCTCTCCCCTTGGGGTTCCAGTTGGGTTCACCGCTTCCAATTCAAGCTCGATCCTTAGAGGCTCCTCGGCCCGCCCCTTTTGGACCGCTGTGAAAACCTCGCTGGGTGAATCGCCCCGGAGCCAGGTTCCGCGCTCCCCCTGGCCGGGGAGTGCGCGCCGCAGACCCCAGTTGCAGCGCGGGAGGGCGAAGTACGTGATTGTAGGAAGCTGCAGCCCCTGTGAGTGGGCGGAGCCGAGGCGGGTTCAAAAGGAGGTGGAGGGATACGCGGGCCACAGTCGGAACTACTTTCAGGAGGAGGTCACGTGTACTTCTAGTTGGGGAACTTTCCAAATTCCCACTCCCATATGATAGCTGCAGAGGCAAATGCTTCGCTTCCTTTGCCCAGAGTGCTCCCGCCTCGTACGAGCCGCGGGACCCCAGAGCCTCCCGGTTCTCGGTGGAAGAACAGGCTCAGACGAGCCTCCCACTGGAGCGCTGTCGGGGCTGGCGCCGGAGGAGCTGGTTACACAAGCACCCACATCCAAGCACGTGCCCCCGCCTTCCCTCACCTTGGCTGCTGCCGCTGATTCTTTCAGATCTGGAAGCAAGGGTTCCCAAGCTAGTCGCACCCTTTGCCCGCTACCCCCAGAGCAAGCTAGAGGACCGAAACCTGAGACTCCGAGCTCTGGAATCACTAGCTCTGCCTTCCCAACCGTGGGAGAAGGGGCTAGATTTCAGGGGTCTGGTGCATCTTTCTCGCTAGCGCCCTGCCCCTTAGGGCGTAACTTTTCTGGAGCTAAACTGGCGGGGCAAAAGGGTATCTCCTGCGGCAGCCCGCTGCGTGAATTCAACGACTTTGCGACAAACTTTCAGTCAATACTTTCGAGCTGATGAGCACGCCCCACCTACTGTAGACTCAGCCAAGTGACTTATCTGGTCGGAGAACCTAGTCCATGGCCTTCAGCCCAGAACAAACTTGTCAAGTCTGCTTACAGTTCGGATTGGTTAACCTAAACCGCCAAAGAGCTGGTTCAGAAATGCTGAGAACTAGAGTGCATTTACCCCAACATCCATCGATCAGCCTGTAAAGTGAGTTGTCCACCGTCTGCTTGGAGAGAAAGAGGGCATCAATACCAACCTAGGAATTCTTTCTTTCCCCTGGGAAGCAAAACTCAAGGAGAATTTGAGTCCAAAAGAATTTAAGCTGATACACAGGTTGAGGCACTGGTCGTTTTCTGAGCTCTTGAGAATGGGATCAGTTTGCATGTGTATTGCAGTAACTGTGAATATGTGGCTAGGGAAAGTCTAAAGAGAATTTACTCAGTGTATGAGAAAGAAAATGATACATGAGCACATCATAGTTGCAGGCAGCCCCTGAAGACTACAAACCTCAAGAGATCTTGCTTAGACGCCACAGACCATTACCTAACTCCAGCACTACTAATTAAACCAGGGATATTTACACTGCTCTTAGAGATCTCTGAGGCTTCATGAAACTTTGAATTTATATGCAACATCCTTTTAAGATAGCCCTACAGGAGTTAGCCACCTGCTGAATCTTCAGTGTTGATATTTACTGAAGCCTGGTTTTGTGCATGGTCCTCGTCACCTTGGGGGAAGGAGGGGCCACAAGTGAAAAAAGAAATGGAAAGCAACCTAGGAAGAACAGGAGAAAGGCCTCCATTTGGTTTCCAAAGATGAAAGCCCTGTCCACACAGCCTACTGTAAGCCAGAGATTTCTCTATAAATAAAAACAAGAAGTGCCTGATTTTTAGATGTTCCACTAGATTGCATGGCAAGATCCTGAGAGTGGCATTCAATTGCTTATCAACTACTGCTTGGTGAGGAAAGGGAAAATGAAGATAAAGTTAAATGAAGGCAAGTGATTACAGAGAGGTACAGTGTCCCATGTTGTTTTTCCAGTTTCTGATCTTGTCTCCAGAGTTCCAGTTATTAGCACTGCTCTTCCTTACCCACTCCCCATGTGAAGATGAGTCTCACAGCATCTGAGAAGTCCTGAAATCCACTCCCTGGGAAGAGTGTGGATTCAGTCCTGCCCTGTTGGGTGTTAGGTATGAGGAGCAAATCCTTTTCCTTGCTGTGGCACAGAGCTATTCTGGAGCAGACAGGGTGTACATCACCAGCACTAATGTGCTGGAATATGAGACTGGCCCACAACTGCTTCTATCTGCTGAAGGAAGAAACTGGAAAATGAGTTTTGCTGCTACTCTAAACATCAGGTCCCTCTACTCATCTTCATGGTGAGTTAAAGGACCACCAACGTTGGCAGATATTTGACCAACCTGACAGCAATATCAGGTGGTTATTGGAAGCTGCTGAGTAAAAATTTCTTACCTTTCCCAGTGTTAATTAGGTTCCTGGAGGAAATCCTTTTTTTTTGTTTGTTTTTCTTCACTCTGTCCTGCTACCCCCAGAGATCTCCTTACCCAGGTGGTAGAGCTGAAACCTCTAAATAGCTGACCCTATCTAATATACAGAAAGTTTTTTTTTTAATTTTTTTTCAAGTTCAATTGCCAAGTATCTCTTTGGCTGTACAGGTATTACAATACATTGGTTTCTAAACACTTTAGTTCTCTACCTGACTGGATTCAGAGTGCCCTGGGAGAAACAGAAGCTTGTAACAAAAGGAGAATTCTATAAAGCTTCAGGGAAAGTAAACATATAGAATAATTAGTGAACGTGATAAACTAGCTTTAATTATAGTTTCTAACAGCTGATTCCAAAACTTTATTGTTACTGCATCCAGAGAATATCTAAAGAAAGTTCCTTTCTTATTTTCTTTGATAAGTGAAATGACCAGCAGCTTGATGGGGATGATATAAATAGTTGATGTGCTCTCTGTAGGTCCTACTGCTAAAATGTCTTTTGTAGAACACTGATTGCTATAGTGCCTTTCTCATCTCCCACACACTGACCTTTCAAATAGAGATCTAAATCAATGGCTTTAATTTTTAAGCAATCTTCTCTATTTTTATCTGCTTAACCACTGTTTTCTAACTGCTGCTGCTGCTGCTAAGTCGCTTCAGTTGTGTCCGATTCTGTGCAACCCCAGAGATGGCAGTCCACCAGGCTCCCCCGTCCCTGGGATTCTCCAGGCAAGAACACTGGAGTGGGTTGCCATTTCCTTCTCCAATGCATGAAAGTGAAAAGGGAAAGTGAAGACGCTCAGTCGTGTCTGACTCTTAGCGACCCCATGGACTGCAGCCTACCAGGCTCCTCCATCCATGGGATTTTCCAGGCAAGAGTACTGGAGTGAGTTGCCATTGCCTTCTCCATTTTCTAACTAATACAGACGAAAACATATACAATAATTATAGATTTTCATTTAAATCATCCCATTCTTCCAACAGTCTGAAGACTTTTCGCTTATTTCATTTATCCTAATTACAAATATTCCTATTGTTTTAAATAAAGATATTTTGCTTACCACATTTCTCCAGAAGGTATCAGTATGGATCATACAAGCAACCACATCCTAAAAGAAAATTCTCCATTATCTCTACAAGTTCTTCATGCCCTAGTCTCCTGGAACTATTTCAGATGGTACTTGTGTCTCTTTCACATCTCAGTTGAGATGTGCTGTATGAAATTATCACTCTTGGAGAAATAAGGGTTGGGCTGTGTGCTTCTGGGAGAACTATAGGGGAGACTAGACACTCACTACGGAGAAGGCAATGGCAAGCCACTCCAGTACTCTTGCCTAGAAAATCCCATGGATGGAGGAGCCTGGTAGGCTGCAGTCCGTGGGGTCACTAGGGGTCGGACACGACTGAGCAACTTCACTTTCACACATTGGAGGAGGAAATGGCAACCCACTCCAGTGTTCTTGCCTGGAGAATCCCAGGGACGGGGAGCCTGGTGGGCTGCCGTCTATGGGGTCCACAGAGTCGGACACGACTGAGGTGACTTAGCAGCAGCAGCAGCAGCAGTCACTCACTATGTCCAAGTAGCATTTAGAAATTGCGATTTGGACTAGTGAGTGATAGAAAGGAAAGACCTAACATCACAAGACAGCTTTGATTGTTTTAGTCTCTTCATCTAACACCAGCTAAGGAACATTCCATTTTGGTGCCCTTAATACTAACACTAGCCCTATGGAACACATTTTTTTGTCTTTCAGCTCTTCCAGTAATAGAAAAAGATAATAAATTTTATGTTACCAGTAGATATTTGGGCATTTACCAAGTGCTTCACAGAGTAGCCCTCATTTGTCTAGGTATAGGAGGGACACTGAGAAGGAGTCAAGGTTAACTATCACTCCTACAAATTTTTCCCTTCAGAACATCCTTCTGGCTTCTGAGGTATCACTTTTTCTGATAATAAAGTAACAGAAAACCTTTTTGAAAGAGAAAATGCATGGTTAAAACTCTATTTAAAGTATAGGGTCTTAACTCCATTCAGTCATTTAATGATTCAATCAACAAATATGTGGAAGTCTTTTCTGTGCCAGTACTAATTGTGCTAAGCTCTGTGGACACCACAGTGACTATGTATATAGGGTCCAGCCTTTATGGGATTTAATCTCCTTGAAAACTTGGCTTCTTTGTCTGACATTGTTGCAACCTCTTTATAGTCTAGGAGTAAAGTTTAAGCTGTAGAAAATACCCTAACATTTGGTAACTGTTTCAACTACCTATTGCTGCATAACAAACCATCATAAACTTGGTGACTTAAAAGAACAACCACCATTTGTTTTCTCACAATTTTTCAATTTGGAAAGGTCACAGCCAGACAGTTTTTCAGCTCCCCCTTGATGTCAGCTGGGTCAGACGTGGTTACATCCAGCTATGAGTCTGGCTAGAGCTGGAATGTCTCTGACATTCCCCACACATCTGGCACCTCAGCTGGAGCACCTAAAATGTCTGCCCACCCCCCGTCTTCATGTGATTGCTCATCATTCTGAGGTCCAGCCCAAGCATCTCTGCACAGTGACTGAATCTCAAGCAGAAGAAAGCAGAGGCTTCAAGGCCTCTCAAAGCCATGGTTTAGAAGACCCAGAATATCACTTTCACTGTATTCTCTTGGCCAAAGCGAGTCACATGGCCAGCCCAGATCCAAGGGGAGAGGAGTCTCCACTTCTTAATGGAAGGAATGTCTGGGACGGTTGAAATTATGGGCAGTCGTATTTGGAAACACTCTACCATAATCCATCCTTTGGCCTCAGCAGTTCACACATACATGCCCACACACAGACATGCAAAAGACACTTACTTCCTCCCCCCAGATTATCATTCTGTATAGCACTGGCCCTAAGGTCTAGGATCTAGTAATAATACACCAGACCCAGGTGGGAATGAGGATTTCAGATGCTGCTCCTCTTCATCAGGAGATCCGTGAACTAAAAAGACAAGTTATGCTGCATGACATACAATGCTGAACCAGGGACAGGATAAGTGCAATAGACACTTCTGTTCAAAAGGGGGGAGATGGAAGGCACACAGCAGTCACCAACCTGTAGCAATTCTGAAAGTCATCCAGGTACTGTCATCCTGACTCTGAGGATCCAGTTCTCCACGAGGACCTGGTTTTTCTCCCTGGAGTAGTTGCCTGATCCACTGTTCTTGGCTCCCTGCTCTGGGGTCTAGCTGACCTCTCAGTCAATATTCCTTTTTCATGAGAAACTGTCTGCCTTTACAGTTGAATAGTTCCTTCAGCCTGCTTCTTGCCCATAGAAAGTTGGAGGCCAAGAGGCTTTTTTTTTTTCCCCATTTTGAACTGTCTCCTACCTCTTTGGTCCAAGCTTCTGGTGCTTTTACCAATGAAATTCTCTTTAAAACTGTGTGGGTTTTCTATGATTCTAATTGGAGTTCAGTCCTTGACCACAAAGCAACATCTACAATTCTTTCAAAAACAAACTTCTCTCTACATTGGGCCTTGTCTAGATGGCTGTGGTTGGACCACCCTTAAGATTCTTAGAAGCCCTTTTTGTCTATATGTGAGGATCTTTCAAAAAGGTCTTACATTTTTTAAAGGTCTTAACAGAGTTTTGATTAAATCTTTTCCTTGAGGTCATATTTTATAGGCAGTCCCTGAGGCCATTTCTTAATTGAGACCTTAAGGAAATGGCAACCCACTCCTGTGTTCTTGCCTGGAGAATCCCAGGGAAGGGGGAGCCTGGTGGGCTTTCGTCTATAGCGTCACACAGAGTTGGACATGACTGAAGTGACTTAGCAGCAGCAGCAGCAGCTGACTGTAAAGACTCCTAGGCCCTGTATATTTCTTCTACAATCTGCTTAAAAACTGAATAGTTCTTGTTTTTTTTAAAAAAAAAAAAAAAACGCATTTCTCTCTTGTGATACATCATATATCAGTAAAATAAGCCAACTGACACTTTAAACATTCATATTGAAAATCTCCTTTGCCAGGTCTATAAGTTCATTAGGTACATTTTCTGTTTTACTGCACACAAGTGCAAATGTTGCCAAACATTTTCCACTACATAACACCACTTGGCCAGCCTCTAATAGCAATTTCCTCACTACTCTTATAGCCTCCATTGAGAGTTCTCAACAAAACATTAGCAAACAAATTCAACAATACATTAAAAGGATCATACACCATGATCAAACAGGATTTATGCCAGGGATGCAAGGATGGTAAACATCTACAAATAAATTAACATGATATACCACATTAACAAAATAAAGGATAAAAATCATATAATCACAACATAATAAAGGCCATGCATGATAAGCCCACAGCTAACTATACTTAACAGCAAAAAAAAAAAACTGAAAGCTTTTCTTCTAAGAGTAGGAACTAGAAAAGGATGCTCACTTTCTCCACTTTTATTCAACACAGTATTGGAAGTCCTAGCCAAAGCATTTATGCAAGCAAGAGAACGAAAAGGCATTCAAATTAAAAAGGAAGAATTAAACTGTCACTATTTGCAAATGACATAAGACTATACATAGAAAACCTAAAGATGCAACCAAAAAATAAATTCAGTAAAGTTGTAAGATATAAAATCAACATATGAAAATCAGTTGCATTTCTTACACTAACAATGAACTATCAGAAAAAGAAATTAAGAAAACAATTCCATTTACAATTGCATTGAAAAGAATAAAATAATTAGGAAAAAATGTAATAAAGAGGTAAAAGACCTGCACACTGAAAACTGTAAAACACTGATGAAAGAAGTCAAAGAAGACACAAACAAATGGTAATCTGTGCTCTTGGATTAGAAGAATTAATATTGTTTAAATGTCCATACTACCCAAAACAGTCTACAGAGTCAATGAAATTTGTATAAAAATTCAAAAGGCATTTTTCACAGAAATAAAATATATAGTCCTAAAAATTGTATGGAACCACAAAAGACTCTAAATAGCAAAGCAATCTGAGAAAGAAGAACAAAGCTGGAGTCATCATTTCAAGATACCTTACAAAGTTATAGTAATCAAAACAGTATGGTATTGGCATAAAAACATACACATAGACCAATGGAACAGAATATAGAGCCCACACACAACTATGCATATGTGATCAATTAACTTACTACAAAAGAGGTAAAAATATACAATGGGAAAAGGACAATCTCTTCAACAAATGTTGGGAAAACTGGACAGTCACATGCAAAAAACTGAAACTAGACTACCATCCTACACCTACACAAAAATTAACATGAAATGAATTAAAGACTTGTAGAACCTAAAACAATTAAATCCTAGAAGAAAATGTAGATGGTAAGCTCCTTGACATTGGTCTTGGCAATTGTTTTGCATCTGACTCCAAAAGCAAAGGCAACAAAAGCAAAAATGAACAAGCACGGCTATATCAAACTAAAAAGGAAAGAACATCAAAGAAAGTCATCAACAAAATGAAGTCAACCTACTGAATGGGAGAAAATATTTGGAAAATATTTGGAAATCATATATCTGATAAAAAGTTAATATAAAAATATTATATATAAAGAATTTATACAACTCAATAGCAAAAAAATATATTCAATTTAAACAAATGGTCAGAACATTTTTCCAAAGAAGACATACAGATGGCAACAGGCACATGAAAAGATGCTCAGTATCATTAACCATGCTGAGCAAAACCAAAGTCAAAGAAAGCCAAAACACTAATTTGAAAGGATATATGCACTCCTATGTGCATAGTCAAGATATGGAAACAATCTAAATGTTTGTTGATGAATGAATGGATAAAGAAGGTGTGATATATGTATTTAAAAACACATACACACACCCAGTGGAATACTATTTAGCCATAAAAAGAATGAAATTTTACCATTGGCAGCAACAGGAATGGACCTTGAGGGCTTTATGTTAAGTGAAATAAGTCAGATAGAGAAAGACAAACACTGTATGACTCACTTATATGTAGAATCTAAAAAGGAAAACAGGATTTGAAAGTTGCTAAGAGAATACATCTTACATGGTGATTATTTTCCAAGAGAGTAAAAACTAAAGTTGTCAGGTCCAGGCCCAGAACTGTACTGGCATCATTTTTGCCTCATTCCACTGATCAAAGCAACTAACAGGCCCATCAAAATTCAAGAGAGGGGGAAAAAAACTCTACCTCCTTATGGTAAGCTTGTAGAGAGATGGAAGAATTATTGATGGTCATCTACCACAAGGAGCCTCACTCTCTTCTTTATAAATGAGTCTTCAAAACAGACAATTTTCCATGGTCAATTCTGCCTAGAATCTTATCATTTAAGAATCACCACAATCAGTTGACAATTTGATTAGCAACTGAATGTTTTCAGTTTGTTATCTATTTTGTTCCTTAACCATGTAATCTTTTCATTTGCTCACTCATCTATTTCACATGCATAAATCTACTCGAGGATCAATATATTTCACAAAAGCATTCATTAAAATTCAGTAAAATAAAACAAAAGGGATAATACATGTATACATATATGTTTACATAAATACAGCAAAAATATTGATACATGGAAGAATAAACCAGAGAGAAGACAACAGTTATTTCTGAGGTTAGGATGGGGAGGGAGGGCTTCAGAGGGAAAGGAGTTTCTCTTTTTATTTATTGCTTTTTGTATAGTTTGAGGGTTCTTTACAGCAATGATTTATCATTCTGAAAAAAGTTATTTCATCAAATAGAATTAAGGCTAAAAATAAATTCCTATCATCAAAAGAATATCAAATAAACCAAGGTAAAGAGCTCAACTCTAATTTAATTTTTAAATAAATGAGCTCACAAAGGAATTTCCAGCATTTAAGCCTACAGGTCTGTTTGATGGCTGCGGCACAACAGAAATACATGAGAATACCTGCTATAAATGCTGTCTAGTGGGAGATGCTATATAATAGATAGGTGTGTCTTACTCCGAGTACCCTCTCTCCCTAGATTAACCATCTCCGCAAGATCTACCCTTCACTCTTTGTACTATCTAATGACTTGCTGCCCAAAGAAAGTATGCTCCGGAAATAATCATCTGGTACCACAGCAATACCACCATTCAAAGCAGTGGCAGACTATGATCCACGGAATCTCAGTTTAGTTCAGTTCAGTCCAGTCGGCTCAGTCGTGTCTGACTCTTTGCGACCCCATGAATCACAGCACGCCAGGCCTCCCTGTCCATCACCAACTCCCAGGGTTCACTCAAACTCATGTCCATAGAGTCAGTGATGCTATCCAGCCATCTCATTCTCTGTCGTCCCCTTCTCCTCCCGCCCCCAACCTTTCCCAGCATCAGAGTCTTTTCTAGTGAGTGAACTCGTCACATGAGGTGGCCAAAGTATTGGAGTTTCAGCTTTAGCATCAGTCCTTCCAATGAACACCCAAGATTGATCTCCTTTAGAATGGACTGGTTGGATCTCCTTGCCCAAGGGACTCTCAAGAGTTTTCTCCAGCACCACAATTCAAAAGCATCAATTCTTTGGCGATCAGCTTTCTTCACAGTCCAACTCTCATATCCATACATGACCACGGGAAAAACCATAGCCTTGACTAGACGGACCTTGGTTGGCAAAGTAATGTCTCTGTTTTTTAATATACTATCAAGGTTGGTCATAACTTTCCTTCCAAGGAGCAAGCGTCTTTTAATTTCATGGCTGCAATCAGCATCTGCAGTGATTTTGGAGCCCAAAAATATAAAGTCTGACACTGTTTCCACTGTTTCCCCATCTATTTCCCATGAAGTGATGGGACCACATGCCATGATCTTTGTTTTCTGAATGCTGAGCTTCAAGCCAACCTTTTCACTCTCCTCTTTCACTTTCATCAAGAAGCTTTTGAGTTCCTCTTCACTTTCTGTCATAAGGGTGGTGTCATCTGCATATCTGAGGTTTTGATATTTCTCCCAGCAATCTTGATTCCAGCTCGTGCTTCTTCCAGCCCAGCGTTCCTCATGATGTACTCTGCATATAAGTTAAATAAGCAAGGTGACAATATACAGCCTTGACGTACTCCTTTTCCTATTTGGAACCAGTCTGTTGTTCCATGCCCAGTTCTGACTGTTGCTTCCTGACCTGCACACAGGTTTTTCAAGAAGCAGGTCAGGTGGTCTGGTATTCCCATCTCTTTCAGAATTTTCCACAGTTTATTGTGATCCACAGTCAAAGGCTTTGGCATAGTCAATAAAGCAGAAATAGATCTTTTTCTAGAACTCTCTTGCTTTCTCCATGATCCCTTAATTCACCAATCCCACTTTACAGATGAAAAAACTGAAGCCCAGGGAGTTTGTATGCCCAGATTACATAGCTACTCCATGAAGGATCCTGGATTGGAGCTTGGGAAATTTCTTGATATCCTATTAGTGAACAGAATAATAAAAATGGGAGAAAACCTCACTTTTAGAGACTTAAACAAGTTACTTAGAAATTTCACTGGAGAAGGCTTTGAATGGTATTTTCAAGCTTAGACAGGGGAGAATGAGGGCAGAGAGAAGACTAATCAGAAACAGTAAACAGAGTTTGGAATAAAGAAAGATGGTGACTGATGCTACCCTAAAGGTAGAGAGCTACCCTAAAGTGTCCTGAAATTTGACCATGAGAATTAGAACCTTAAAGATCATGCATGAAAACATGAACTGTTGCACGTTACAGCTTTGTTTTCCTCCTTAGTTCCTAAGATCATTCGCTAAATATCTTCCAAACAAGGATGGAAATGAGGAAACTGTTAAAAGTGGAGTGAGAAAAAGAAAAGGGACCATGCTCTTTTGAAAGGAAGGAAACACCAAAAGCTTCCGGTAACAGAGGGAAACACTGCCATCTGCTGAAGAGTTGGAGTTAATGAAAGTGATGCCGGACATGATTAGAGGCCACATCTCCTACAGGATTCAAACATTTATTAATGAATCTATTTGCAGTCTGAGCTGGTCAGTGCTGAGAGAAAGTTTAGTTTTGGATTTCATCAGGCCAATCTGCGGTGGAGAAAGGTCAGCTTGTCTCTAGTGTGAGAATGGTAGAGGACTGCATTCCTGCTTCCCTTTCTTTATTGAACATTTATGTCTATTAGCTCTGAATTTTTTCCTAAAACCTAAGTCTCAAAATAATTAAACAGGGATTCCTTGTTTGGCTCAGTGATGAAGAATCTGCCTGTCAGTGCAGGAGACACAGGTTTGATCCCCAGTCTGGGAAGATCCCACATGCCATGGAGCAACTAAGCCCGTGTGCCACAACTACTGAGCCTGTGCTCTGGAGCCTGGGATCCACAACTATGTGCTGCAACTACTAAAACCTGCACACCCGAGAGCCTGTGCTCTGCAACAAGAGAGACCACCTCAATGAGAAGCCCACACACAGTAACTATGGGAATAGCTCCCGCTCATGGAAACCAGAGAAAAAAATGCAAAACAATGAAGACCCAGCACAGCCAAAAAACAAACAAATAATTGTTAAAGGATAATAAATATACTTGGTTGAGACAAGGTAAAAGTGATCTGAGAGTAAAAAACAATACAAAGAAGTTTATTCCTATAACACATGTACAAGGCTAAAAATCCTCAGTGGCTCAACACAACCCTTCCTGAGACTTTTTTTTTTTTCTTTTTACTCTTCCTTTTCTATTCATATACAAATATTCACACAAAGGACAACTACAGGAGAGGGCTGGGAAAAAGTTGCTTATCCTTGGTGTAAAGACTCAGTCTTTCTCTTTGCTGTGGTCTTAGTGTGTTCTCTAAATTTTTACACTGAAACCCAACCCCATGGTGAGGGTATTAGAAGGCAGGACCTTTGGGAGGTGATGAGATCACAAAAGCAGAGCCCTCTTGAATGGGATTAGTGCCCTTAGAAAAGAGGTCTGATAGAGCTCCCTTCCCCTCTGCCATGCCAGGTGAGATCACATCCTAAAGACAGCATTTATGAAGCAGGCCCTTGCTAGACACAGACCTGATTGTGTGGGCATTCTGATCTTGGACATTCAGCCTCCAAAACTGAGAAACAAATTTCTGTTGTTTCTATGGCATTTTGCTATAGCAGCGTGAACAGACTCTTTCCACCACCCTTCTATTCTCTCCTCTTGCCCTCTTTCTTGCCATTCTCCTTCTTTCTAGCCCATTCCCCCCACCCCAACCTCCATCTTCCAAGATTCTCTTTATTAATGTACAAGAAACTGATAGAGCTAGGAGACCAAGTGGGAAGGTGACGTTTACAGGACTGCCAAGTGACACAGCTCCAAGACCCCCAATCCACACTGTATGTGATGCTGTTATTTCATGCTTTTTTATTTTTCAACCACATGAATGTAGAATCTTTAGTTTATATTTAATTTTTTAAGACCTAACCTTAGTACTTCAATGGTAGGCCACTGTTTAATTCCATTCTTTCATTTAATGATAAAGCTGTTCTGGATCTTACCCAGTTATAGTTTTTTATTAATTAACAATTTCTTAGGATTAATAAAATAAGTTTTAAAGATACTCACTGTGATTTAGATTTTATCTTGCAGAACTTCAGAAAGAATACCACAGAAAAGTCTAATGTTGTCAGACCTCAACTTAGATGGAAAATAGTCTCTTTCCTAAATACAAAGATGATCAATTCTCTTTTTGTGAATTTTTGCTAATTAATTGTACTTGAATGTGTGGCATTTTTTAAAGGATGTGCAGGTTTTAAATTTCAGGAAACTCTATAGGAAAAGGAGGTCTGTAAGCAAAGGTCATGGTACTTGTAAGTTAATTTGGGAATATTTCAAACCTTAACATAAATTTCATGAAGTTGAGAAACCAAGAGAAAGTTAACGAATAGAAACAGTCTACGTTCTGAGAAAAACAAAACTCCCATTTACCTAGTTCTGAGCCCTAAGTCTTATCTGAAATTTTCCTGGACATAGTACCTTTGTGTTGGATGTCTCCCAAGGTGCACAACCAGGCCATTGGCTGCTAGAGCTCAAGAGACCACCTTTTTCCTGTATTACCTGAGAAGCAGGTACAAAGGAACACTTAACTGAGATATGTATTATTATCAATGTGTTCCTGTGTACTTGTTAACTATAAAATATTTTAGTACAGTCTTTATAATGATTTTGCAATAACTTGTAACTGTAAAATACGACTGTCTGCATTTTATATTCTGTTTATTTTATAATGTTGAGACATTTGTCCTATTAACTGGTCAACTTTTTCTTATGAATGGAATTTAGCACATTAAGTCTTCTCAGTCTTTAAAGTCTTTAAATTAAACTGGTTCCTGCCTGAGAATGGCCATTATTCTATTTTTGAAAAGTACGGACCTTTTCACCTACATCTAGGAATTTGTAAACCATAAAAATTTTGCCCAAGGAGTAAGCTACTTCAGTAGTATAATTACCTTGGTAGTTTATTTGTCCTGGGTTTATATTGGAAGCTAGATCAAGCAATCCCGACTTCTTGTTCTCCCAAACTGCACAAAATATTTCTAATAACCTTCTCTACTGGATATCTCTATTTTGCAGTAAACAAAGGGTAAGCGGAGTCTTAAAAACATTTCTGCTTCAGGGCACAGAATGCATGCTAACTATAGTGCTGTCTTTGCACACATCCTTATTAACATAGACTAAGGATGCCCTTCAAAGAAAGAAAATCATGAATAAAAATACTTCCAGAGGTAGTCACAAAGCAAATTACAGAAATAAAGTGTCTCATAGAACCCTGGTTACTATATTTTGTTCACCAGTTACTTAAGTAAATTGACCATGGGATTTTCCCCAAATTAGAATAATATGACTCATATGTAGGGAACTTCGGAGGGACTTCTCCCAAGTCCTTAAGAGGCACAGCAATGTCCTCAGTGATACGGGTTTGATGAACATTATACAGCATAGAGGAGAAGGCAATGGCACCCCACTCCAGTACTCTTGCCTGGAAAATTCTATGGGTGGATGAGCCTGGTGGGCTGCAGTCCATGGGGTCGCTAGGGGTTGGACACGACTGAGCGACTTCACTTTCACTTTTCACTTTCACAAATTGGAGAAGGAAATGGCAACCCACTCCAGTGTTCTTGCCTGGAGAATCCCGGGGACGGGGGAGCCTGGTGGGCTTCCGTCTATGGGGTCACACAGAGTTGGACACAACTGAAGTGACTTAGCAGCAGCAGCATCCTTCTCTCATTTCCTATCCTCACAATAGTGAAACCATTCCAGGAAGAAAATCCACAGGCTATGTGATATCACCCAAACTTTGGCCCTGAGGCAGAGAACTTTGAATGGGTGTGTAACATGATCATATCACAGTTATGATCATGAAGGCTCCACAGTTGTCTGAGGCATTTTAATGACTTGTCCTTGCTGGGAGTGGTGGTGGTTTAGTCACTAAGTCATGTCCCGACTCTTGCGACCCCATGAACTGTACCTGCCAGGCTCCTCTGTCCATGGGATTCTCCAGGCAAGAATATGGGAGTGGGTTGCCATTTCCTTCTCCATTGTTGGGAGTGGAGGGGAGATTAAAATGACCAAAGAACCAATCGGAAAGAAAAGAATTTCCTTTTTGAAATTTTTACTTGCCTGGGAAGAGGAAGTAAGGTATGGACGGAAAGAAGGAATATTAGTGGTCTAGCAAAAATCCAAAGGTGAGATAAGCAGAAAGCACCTCTTAACAAGACATTAATTCTATGATAAGAAAATCATGGTTCAAGAGTTCATTTCTGTAGGAAAGCAAAATCCATAAGACCCAGGAGTGACAATTAAGTTCTTTGTCTATATATATGTATTCCATCCCTCTCTTTCTTTTTAGAGAAATCTGGCGTGCTGTGATTCATGGGGTCGCGGAGAGTCGGACACGACTAAGCGACTGAACTGAACTGAACTGAACTAAAATATTTGAATATTTTGAAAATTAAATCCTATTTTCTCACTACCCCAAGGTAAAATTACTGATAACATAAAATGGGGATATAATAAGAGTAATAATGATAATAACTAGCAATATTCTATTATTACTGACAATATGTTGATAACAATTATAAATGTATAGGATCATTAAAGGGTATATTTAACTGGAGAATCCCATGCACAAAGGGGCCTGGCAGTCCACAGGTTCACAAAGAGTCACAACTGAAGCAACTTAGCACACACAAGTTCTTAAAAGGGCTTCCCAGAGAGCACTAATGGTAAGGAATCTGCTGGCCAATGCGGGAGATGCAGGAGACGCAGGTTCAATACCTGGGTCGGGAAGATTCCCTGGAGTAGGGAATGGCAACCCGCTCCATACTATTGCCTGGAAAATTCCATGGACAGAAAGATCCATGGGGCTACACATGTGAGAGTCAGACACAGCTTAGTGACTGAACAACAACAACAAAAGTGTTAAAAAGCTCCCTGGCATCTTTACATTTTCTCTTCTAGGTCTCCGCATATATGTTTCTATAAGGACAGCCTGGGGTGAGCATTGTGATACAAATAAAAATTAGTATTTATTGATTCAGTTCAGTTCAGTTCACTCACTCAGATGTGTCCTACTCTTTGAGACCCCATGGAATGCATGCAGCACGCCACGCTTCCCTGTCCATCACCAACTCCCAGCATCTACCCAAACCCATGTCCACCAAGTCGGTGATGCCATCCAATCCTCATCCTCTGTCGTCCCCTTCTCCTCACACCTTCAATTTTTCCCAGCATCAGGGTCTTTTCAAATGAGTCAATTCTCCATATCAGGTAGCCAAAGTATTAGTTTCAGCTTCAACATCAGTCCTTCCAATGAATATTCAGGACTGATTTCCTTTAGGATAGGCTGGTTGGATCTCCTTGAAGTCCAAGGGACTCTCAAGTGTCTTCTCCAACACCACAGTTCAAATGCATCAATTCTTTGGTGCTCAGCTTTCTTTGTAGTCCAACTCTCACACCCGTACATGACTGGGTAAACCATAGCCTTGACTAAACGGATCTTTGTTGGCAAAGTAATGTCTCTGCTTTTTAATATGCTGTCTAGGTTGGTCACTGTGAAGAAAGTTGATCGCCGAAGAACTGATGCTTTTGAACTGTGGTGCTGGAGAAAACTCTTGAGAGTCCCTTGGACTACAAGGAGATCCAACCAGTTCATTCTAAAGGAGATCAATCCTGGGTGTTCATTGGAGGGACTGATGCTAAAGCTGAGACTCCAATACTTTGGCCACCTCATGCAAAGAGTTGACTCACTGGAAAAGAGTCTGATGCTGGGAAAGATTGGGGGCGGGAGGAGAAGGGGACGACAGAAAATGAGATGGCTGGATGGCATCACCGACTCAATGGAGATGAGTTTGAGTGAACTCCGGGAGTTGGTGATGGACAGGGAGGCCTGGCGTGCTGTGATTCATGGGGTCGCAAAGAGTCGGACACGACTGAGTGACTGAACTGAACTGAACTGAGGTTGGTCAGAACTTTTCTTCCAAGGAACAAGCGTCTTTTAATTTCCTGGCTGCAGTCACCATCTGCAGTGATTTTGGAGCCCCCAAAAATAAAGTCTGTCACTGTTTCCACTGTTTCCCCATCTATTTGCCATGAAGTGATGGGACCAGATGCCATGATCTTAAAGTTTTCTGAATGTTGAGTTTTAAGCCAACTTTTTCACTCTTCTCTTTCACTTTCATCAAGAGCTTCTTTAGTTCTTCTTTGCTTTCTGCCATAAGGGTGGTGTCATCTGCATATCTGAGGTTATTGATATTTCTCCTGGCAATATTTATTGATTACATATTACTATTAAATGATCTACAGGTATGATCTACAGAAATATATCTCATGGTTTTCTTATCAGTTGACCTTATATTGTTTCTGTATCACAAGTACTGAAATCATCCCTCTCCTGAAATAACTGAAGCTTTATTATCATTTCTGCAATTCTCAACGCCCAGGAATTTTCTCCCTAAGGTTTCTGGTATTCTGTAAGTACTCTCTCAGTAGACCCGTCCCATCAGTTCCCCAGGCATGCCCATACAGAACCACACCTCCACAGTAAAGCAGCCTTCATACAAGTACCTCTACCAAAGGACACAGAAAAGGGGAAAAGAAAATGTTATCAGGTTGACTGTAATCATTAATCCTCATAATGCATATATGAAAGGAAGATGCAGGATTGTAGCTGTGGACATAAAATGAAACTAAATGGATATCCACTGGTAAACATATCCAACATTCTGCTTCATTTAATACTCTCTTATTACTCCATTCTCTCTGGAGCACAAACGACAAAACATTTCTTGAGTCAGACACCCTTGTGGTGTTAGTTTACAGGAAACACATAATCTGAGTCAATTTTGCTTCCCTATACACCACTCCTCACTGCCTTACCCTGAAAGGGGAGGTACTGAACTCTGTATACTGAGATTATAAATTCCTTGAGAGATTACTTAGCATGGAGGCTAAAAGCACCGTTTCTGGAGCCAGACTGTCTGCTCTCAAATATTACCCTGCCACTTAACAGTTGTGGGATCTTCGGGGAGCTACATAATCTCTCATATCCACATGTGACGATGTGAAGTTAAGTGAAGTCACTCAGTCGTGTCAGACTCTTTGCGACCCCATGTACTGTAGCCCACTAGGCTCCTCCATCCATGGAATTTTCTAGGCAAGAATACTGGAGTGGGTTGCCATTTTCTTCTCCAGGGGATCTCCCCAACCAGGGGATCGAACCCGGGTCTCCCGCATTGCAGACAGATGCTTTACCATCTGAGCCATCAGGGAATCCCATATCCACATGTCCTCATCTGTAAAATGGGGATAATAATAGTACCTACTTCAGGGCCTCCCTGGTGGCTCAGTGGTAAAGAACCCACCTGCCAATGCAGGAGACATGGGTTTGATCACTGGTCCAGGAACATCGCACACGGTGCGGAACAACTAAGTCCGTGGGCTATAGCTATTGAAGCTGTGCTCTAGAGCCTGGGAATCACAACTATTGAGCCCAAGTGCCACAGTTACACTTGGGCTTCCCAGGTGGAACTAACGGTAAAGAACCCGATTGCTAATGCAGGAGACGTAAGAGATGCGGGTTCAATCCCTAGGTCAGGAAGATCCCCTGGAGAAGGGCATGGCAACCGACTCCAGTATTCTTGCCTGGAGAATCCCCATGGACAGAGGAGCCTGGTGGGCTACAGTGGATGGGGTTGCAAAGAGTCAGATATGATGGGGCAAGCACAGTACAGCCACAACTACTGAAGCCCACATGCCTTAAATCCTGTGCTCCACAATAAGAGAAGCCACCACAATGAGTAGCCCTGGCACTGCAATGAAGAGTAGTCCTCTCTAGTCACAACTAGAGAAAAGCCCATGCAGCAATGAAGACCCAGCACAGCCAAAAATAAATCTTTCTTAAAAAAAAAAAAACTGTACCTACTTCACAGGGTTGTTATGAGAATTAGGTGAGGATATATACATATATTACCTAGAACAAGTCTGGCACATAGTAAACACTATATAAGTGATCACTGTTAGCTGCTTCTACTGAGTGCAGATCCTATATGTTATTTGGTTATATTCTCCTTGTTGCTACCTCTGACGCCTTGCCTGTTATTTGAGCTGTGGTAAACTTGATAATGAATGATGCCAAATGAATGCCAAATGAATGATGAATTTCTATCAACAACTGCAAGATGAGAGATGATAAGAAAATAAGGATTCCCCCAGTCCTTCAGGATGTCCCCAATAAGTAGTCATTTTATGTCTTTTATTGCTATAATCTTATATCATACCAATGCTTCAGTTAAGAGTTTAAATAGGCTGCATTTGCCTCTGAGTCACTCTAAAGTGCGGTAATGAAATGGTCCAGTCACACTGACCTGCCACATTCTTAAGCCACATGTCCAACATTATGACATAAGCAAGAATACATACAATCTCCTTTTCCTCCCATTCAAAATTCTCTGTGGGGACCAGGTTCAGGAGATGTCACCTCCTCCATGGACTAGAATAGCTTCCTGAAAAATGTCTTCTATGAAGACAGGCCCAGTTGAACTATACGAAGAGCAAAGTCACACGGGCTTCTCAAGAATCAGCTTAATTTGACAGTTGTCAAAAGGTACGGTATACCTCTAGTCTCTCTAGTTTAAGCCCTGTCAACTCCTAACTATACCTCAGTCTTTGGTTCAATATGGCTAGTCCCACTTCCCACTGGAGTTTCTCGCAGGTTAAAAAAACAATTCTTTATACAAAGGTGTAAATCTCTATACTCTCACAATGCCTAGCATAGTTTTTTTTTTTTTTTATGTATCAGATAGACACTCAGTTAAGTATTTATAAACTCAGTGACCAAAAGATAGCACATGGTTTCAAATATATACTTAAACATACAAATATAACTTATCAGCTGGATATAATATAATCCTCAGATAATAATATCATCCATATATTTTGTTACCATGTCACATTGTATAAACCTTTCTTCCTATGCTTTGGTGTGGAACATTATCAGCAAAGACCTTAATCACTATTTCCATTTTGTTTCCCAAAGGGAACATTAACAGAGCAGATGTCAGACTTAGTTAATAATCTGTGCCCTGAAGGAAAGGAAAAAATGTCTCTGAGGCCTTTTTAATCATAAACCAAACATAGTAATGTACCTTTTCCTCAGGTACGGCATAAAAATAACCAAATTCCCCAGAATGTGGACTCTAAATTTTATTCGAGAGGCTAACTTTTCTTTCATCCAAGTTCTAACAAAATTATCATTTTCTAACATTTCTCTTTTAAAATAAACTATTTATTTATTTTTGGTTGCTCTGGCTCTTCGTTGCTGCACGTGGGCTTTTTCTAGTTGTGGCGAGTGGGGCTTACTCTCTATTTGCGGTGTGCAGGCTTCTCATTGTAGTAGCTTCTGTTGCAGAGCACTAGCTCTAGGTGCACGGAATTCACTAGTTGTGGTGCATGGACTTAGTTGCCCCACAGCATGTGGGGCAATCTTCTCAGACCAAAGATTGAACCTGTGTTCCCTGCATTGGCACGCAGGTTCTAACCACTGGACCACCAAGAAAGTCTTAACATTTGTCTTTTATTTGTCTCTAAAATGGAAGTGGCCAAATCACAATTGAGATTTGATTTCACAAATTATCCGTATTAACTCTGGAACAATGTAATGCTTTAATAAAATTGTAGTGTAGAAGAGGAAAACTACAATATTATTATTCTAGAATAAGTAATAACCTTTTTAATTCCAAGTAATCCAAGCAGAGTTAAGCCATGTCTTCTAGCCAACAGCGGCAGAACTCAAGCACAACCATGGCGGGAAGGACAATATGGGAAGGTAGGTAAGGAATGGGAATGAAATAAGAGCACAAGGAAGAAATGGGGGATGAAGGTGGAAAAAGGAAAGGCCCTCCCTTCAAGGATCAGCTGCTTCTTTAAACCCTGTTCTACTGATTAACCAAGTTCATAGACGGAAAACAATTATGAAGAAGGGAAAAAGAAAAGGGAACAGATGAGATGGAAAAGATTAGTAGGGGACTAAAAGAAAAGAAAGAAGTCCATCTGGTGAGGAGCAATGGAGCATAACATTAAATTGCCTTAGGTACCAAAGCTCACTGATCTATTCTAGAGTCTTCAGCCCATTTGAGACAATAGCCTAGTTCTAGCCTAGTTCCTTTCCAATTATGTGGCCTTATTCTACTTTTTTATGGGTAAGAATTATTAGTGATTTATTTTATTTTCTTACATGAATTTATTTAAAACTGGTATCTGTAAAAGATAAGCAAACATCCTTTGTCTTCTTTATACTCAGTTACATATATTTATTCAGCATTACTCTGATTTCTCAAATCTTCCTATGCTGTAAGTGAAAGAAATGAACTTTAGGCTTCTAATGATATGTCTTTGAAGTAAGCTTCTCAAAGACCTAAAAATTGGCTCAAACAGGACCTAGGTCACTTAGCCTTGAGGTTATTTACAGTGAAACATTAAGCAAATTTAGTCAAGGAGACTAAGAACCAAATAATCAAGCAGTATATGAAACCAAAATACAGATATATCAAAGTTATCAAAATATATATATTTGTAGTATGTTACAACTAAACAATAAAAAATTCACTCTTTAAAGCTATCAGTCTAGTTTTGGGAAAAGCCCTCTCAGTTCAGTTCAGTTCAGTCATTCAGTCATGTCCGACTCTTTGCGACGCCACGAATCACAGCATGCCAGGCCTCCCTGTCCATCACCAACTCCCGGAGTTCACTCAGATTCACCTCCATCGAGTCGGTGATGCCATCCAGCCATCTCATTCTCTGTCGTCCCCTTCTCCTCCTGCCCCCAATCCCTCCCAGCATGAGTCTTTTCCAGTGTGTCAACTCTTCGCCTGAAGTGGCCAAAGTACTGGAGCTTCAGCTTTAGAATCAGTCCTTCCAATGAACACCCAAGATTGATCTCCTTTAGAATGGACTGGTTGGATCTCCTTGCAGTACAAGGGACTCTCAAGAGTCTTCTCCAGCACCACAATTCAAAAGCATCAATTCTTCGGCGATCAGCTTTCTTCACAGTCCAACTCTCACATCCATACATGACCACGGGAAAAACCATAGCCTTGATTAGATGGACCTTGGTTGGCAAAGTAATGACTCTGCTTTTTAATATGCTATCTAGGTTGGTCATAACTTTCCTTCCAAGGAGTAAGCGTCTTTTAATTTCATGGCTGCAATCAGCACCCTCAGTGATTTTGGAGCCCAGAAAAATAAAGTCTGACACTGTTTCCACTGTTTCCCCATCTATTTCCCAAGAAGTGATGGGACCAGATGCCATGATCTTTGTTTTCTGAATGTTGAACTTCAAGACAACTTTTTCACTCTCCTCTTTCACTTTCATCAAGAGGCGTTTTAGTTCCTCTTCACTTTCTGCCATAAGGGTGGTGTCAACTGCATATCTGAGGTTATTGATATTTTTCCCAGCAATCTTGATTCCAGCCTGTGCTTCTTCCAGTCCAGCGTTCCTCATGATGTACTCTGCATATAAGTTAAATAAGCAGGGTGACAATATACAACCTTGACAT
Organism: Moschus berezovskii; assembly: GCF_049115385.1. Lineage (NCBI taxonomy): Eukaryota > Metazoa > Chordata > Mammalia > Artiodactyla > Moschidae > Moschus > Moschus berezovskii. The sequence continues at coordinate 55,227,327 of NC_142471.1, read as the reverse complement.
ACTCCTTTTCCTATTTGGAACCAGTCTGTTGTTCCATGTCCAGTTCTAACTGTTGCTTCCCGACCTGCATACAGGTTTCTCAAGAGGCAAGTCAGGTGGTCTGGTATTCCCATCTCTTTCAGAATTTTCCACAGTTTGTTGTGATCCACACAGTCAAAGGCTTTGGCATAGTCAATGAAGCAGAAATAGAAGTTTTTCTGGAACTCTCTTGCTTTCTCCATGATCCAGTGGATGTTGGCAATTTGATCTCTGGTTCCTCTGCCTTTTCTAAGCCCTCTAGTTCTGGCTTAAAGAGCAGGAAAAGCATCTCCTAATACTCAGAAAGATGAGGAGAAATCTGCGATTTTTTTTGTTCTTGTCTCTATTGATGCTTTCAAACTGTGGTGTTGGAGAAGACTCTTGAGAGTCCCTTGGACAGCAAGGAAATCAAACCGGTCAGTCCTAAAGGAAATCAACCTTGAATATTCATTGGAAGGATTGATGCTGAAGCTGAAGCTCCAATACGGTGGCTACCTGAGGGGAAGAGCCAACTCACTGGAAAAGACCCTGATGCTGGGGAAGATTGAGGGCAAGTGGAGAAGGGGACAACAGAAGAAGAAATGGTTGGATGGCATCACTTAGTCAATGGACATGGATTTCAGCAAACTCTGGGAAGATAGTGAAGGACAGGGCAGACTGGAGTGCTGCAGTCCATTGGGTCTCAAAGAGTTGGACACAACTTAGCAGCTGAACAACAACAACTTTCTCTAGTGCCCTAGGGCTCAGGAAATTCTGCCAGCCCAGCAGTGGCAATGACTAAAATGGGCACCAAAATCTCAGAGAGATGAACTTTCCTCTATGGAGAAACTGTGGTCTCAGGAGAATGGGCAGAATGCCAGTTCCTTTTTTCCCCCTCTGTCCATCTACTGATGGCCCTGGACATGGCACAGTTCCAGACAGTAGGCAGCAAAGCAAGATCACTGAATCACTAGCTTTCTGGCTGCAAGGCTAAATGAGGAAGTCTAGGAAACCAGAAAGCACCAGACATCATGGAGAAGGAGAAGCTCAGGAAAGTAAATGAAGGTGATTGTAAACACCTAGGCTCACCATCAAGCTGCAGAGGTGGATCTGATCTTAAACAGCATACCAAAGACTTTGAGATTAAACTAAAGGATCTACCACTGCACATGGCCCCAAATGATCACTGGGTGTGGCACACATAGGAGATAGATCCTAATAGTACTGCAAATATTTTGAAAACAAAATTGGCATTGAAACTGCAACCTATAGAAGTTTGGTTGAAATTTGTGGCCTGAACACAACCAGCTCTATTGCCTGCTAAAACAAAAAAATACCAATATTCTCCACAGGATTTAAACAAAACTGAGAGTCTTATAATATTTTAAATGTCTAGGATACAATTAAAAATTATTCATGGGACTTCCCTGGTGGTACAGCAGTTAAGAATCCACCTGCCAATGCAGGGACACAGGTTCAATCACTGCTCCAGGAGGATTCCACATGCCACAGGGCAACTAAGCCCATGTACCCACAGCTACTGAAGCCCATGATCTAGAGCCTGCAGGCCACAACAAAAGATATCGCTGCAGTGAGACGCCTGCACACCACAACTAGAGAAAGCCCATGCACAGCAATGACCCAGCGCAGCCAAAAATAATTTAATTAATAGATTAATTTAAAAAGATGATTCAGCATACAACCAAACAGGAAAATCTAAACTCACATGTGTAAAAACAATTCAGGGGCCAACACTTAGATAACACAGATGCTGAAATCAGCTAATGAAGGCTTTAATGCAGTTATTATTAAAGCATACCAGGAGGTAAGAGAAAACACTCCTGAAAGGAATGCAAAGAAGTAGAAGACATGAAGAAATAAACTAATATTTCAGAACTGAAAAATTTTTATGAAAATTTGATGTTCCCTTTGGAAAACAAAATGGAATAATTTTAATTTAATATATAAGAACTTTCTTGGTTGTCCAGCGGTTGGGAATTTGCCTTGCAATGTTGGGGGCATGGGTTTGATACCAGGCAATTAGGATCCCACATGCTGCAGAGCAATGAAGCCTGTGTACCAGCTGGCAATTGGATCTCTGGTTCCTTTTGTCTTTTCTAAACCTAGCCTGTACATCTGGAAGTTCTCAGTTCACATATTGCTGAAGGTTAGCCTGAAGGATTTTGAGGATAACCTACCAGAAAGCAAAATGAGCAGAACTGTATGGTACAGTCCATGTGCCACAATGAAAGATCCCACATGACACAGCAAAGACCTCCTGTGTCACCACTGAGACCCAACGCGGCCATATAAATAAGTAAATAAAAATTGTAAAATACAACAAGTAAAATTAAGAAGCCACTGGATGGGTTCAATCCCAGAAAGGAGATGACACAGGAAAGAGTCAGTGAAATTGAAGATAACAACAGAAATTATTCAATTTGAACAAAGCAAAAAACACAGGGTGGGAAAAAGAATGAACAGCACCTCAAAGATGAGTGGGACAAAACCAAAAGATCTAGTATTTGCGACTGGAGATCAGAAGAAGAGGAGAAAAAACACAATGCAGTAAAATACATTTGATAAAAATGACTGAAAAGTTCCCAAGTTTGGTGAAAAACATAAACTTACAGACTCAAGAAAGCTCAGTGAACCCTAGACAGGATAAATCCCAAAAAACTCACACCCAAATATATCATAATCAAACTGATGAAAATTGAAGATAAAAAAAAAATCTTGAAATCAGCTAGAAAAAAATGACACATTACTTATAGGGGAACAACAATTTCAAATGACTGCAAAATTCTTATCAGGAATCTTGAAGGGTAGGATTAAGTGGGTCAACTTGAGGTGTGAAGGAAATAAAAACAATAACCCTGTCAACCTGCAATTTCTAAATCCAGCAAAGATTCCTTCATGAATGAAGTTCAAATAAATACATTCTCAGAGAAGGAAAACAAAGATAATTCATTGCCAGAAGACCTGCTATAAAGAATTAGTAAAGGAATATCTTTAGATAGAAGGGAAAGTATACCAGAAGGAAACTTGGAACATGAAGAAGAGAAATAGTAAATATCCAGGTAAATAAAATAGACTATTTTCGAGTTCTAGTGTATGTTTTCAATGCATGCAAATGAAATCTACAAGACAACTATAACATAAAGAAGGGAGTGTAAAGGTATCTAAATGATGAAAACACTTCTACACCCACTTAAAGTGCTAAAATATATTGATTCTAAGGAAACTGTGAATAATAAACATTTATATTTTAATAAAGATATATTGCCAAATCAGGCTTCCCACGTAGCACTATGGTAAATAACCTGCCTGCCAATGCAGGTAAACATAAAGAGTCGTGGATCCCTGGGTCGGGAAGATCCCTTGGAGGAGGGCATGGCAACCCACTCCAGTATTCTTGCCTGAAAAAAATTCCATAGACAGAGGAGCCTGGTGGGCTACAGTCCATGGGGTCGCAAAGAGTCAGATACAACTGAAGCAAATTAGCATGCATGCATGCATGCATAGAAAACTACAACAGATAAAACTGAACACAGTTGACCCTTAAACAATTCGAGTTTGAACCACACAGGTCCACTAACTCACAGATTTTTTTTTACAGTAGTAAATACTACTATAGTATGTTCAGACCATGATACAGTTCATTATCATAATGAGGTACCTTTTAGAATATCTCAAATTTAAATATTGATAATAATAAGTTCTGTTGAGGATGCAAAACAGAATGCTCATACATTCTCATGGAAATGCAAAATGGAAAAGTGCTTGGGGAAAACAGTTTGGCAGTGTCTCATAGAGTTAAAAATACTCTTGAACACATGAGTCTCTCATAAAAACAATGACCTAGCAAACCCACTAGTGTGTATTTACTTTAAGGAAATAAAAACTTCTGTTCACACAAGAACCTACACACAAATGTTTATAGCAGGTCTAGTCACAATTACCAAAAACTGGAAACAACTTAAATATCCTTCAACAAATGAGTAGACAAGCTGCAGTACATTTCTACAATGGAATACTACTCAGCAATGAAAATGAATAAACCATTGACTTATGCAACATCTCAGATGAATCTCAAAGGCACGCTAAGTGAAGAAGTCAGTCTCAGAAAGTTATATACTGTGTGACCAAATTTACATATAACATTCTCAAAAAGAAAAAAATAATAGTGATGGAGATCCAATCCATGGCTGCCAAGGGTTGAGGAGGTAATACAATGGAGTTTCTTAGGACAATGGAACTGTTACATATCTTGATTTTGGCAGTGGTTATATGAATCTATTGTATTAAATTAAAGAACTGTACACTCATGCAAGTATGTACACATAATCAACTTTACATTAATTTAAAAATAAAACTATACCATGATGTATTGCTGTCTTAATATTTGAAAACAATATTCAGCAGAATAAGTATATAAGAGAAGACCAAAATTCAGAGGCATTCATCAATTCCCTCTTTATTATATAGCTAAAAGATAAAATCAATCATTAGAAGCATAGTCTGAATTAGAATGAATGAGGCTAGATATTGTTTCCAGTCAATGTTTTGTATTCTCATAAATCAAATCTATATCACTCAAAAAGTATACTCTAATAGTGCTTTTATAAAGTAGGTTGTAAATCCAGCAGCATTTTTCTTGCTTTTAAGGAGTCTGAACAATCCATGTAATAGAATTTTTCTAAATTTTGACAAATTTGGGAACAGGGCATTTGTATGAACACAGGCTCTGGAACGAGACAACCTGGTTCAAATTCAAGCTCTTACTAGCTAGAATTCAGATTCAAATTCTGCTACTTACTAGCTATTCAACCTGGATAAGTTTCTTAATCTTTCTGTGCCTCCGTTCCTTTTCTGAAGATAATAATACTTAATGCATAGGGTTATTATTAGTGAGAATTAAATAATTTAATATGTGAAGAGCACTTATAACAGTGCTTGACACACATTAAATACCATTTTGGTGTTTGTTCAATAATGGGCACTATGTTCTTTTCCACTTATGGCTACGTGACCCTACAGGTATGCCACATTACATATGATTAAATACTCAAATTCTATTTGTATGTCTCAAATGGAATTTTGTCAATTTGTTAATACAATAAAGATTTAATTGTAAGTTTCTGGACTTGAGTCACTCCCTCAAAACTCTGACAGGTACAGCATGCAGGACTCAAGCTATGGCTTCAGCTCTATCTAGTACAAAAGACAGACATACTTTAATTAACAGATATTAAAAGAGTGGGTTTCAGGAAAAAAGAAGCTAGTCTGACCCTAAATTGTGTTGACAAACCTCTAGTGTCCCCTCTGGTCACACCTTTCTTAAAGCATATATTCCATTCTAAATCACATGCTTAATTGATTTACAGGGTTAATCTGTTCAGCCTTACAGGTAAGATTGATAAAAAATAAATAGATAAAAAATAGATAAAAAATCTAGGTGAAAAGATCTAAATCTTTTGCTGAGCCTAACTCAGCAAAAGGAAGGACTAACTCTGAAGAGTAAGAGATGGGCTACCTGAACAATTAGTGAATTCCTTGTCACTGGGAACATGCAAATAATCTTAATGACCAGCTGGTGGGACATTAATGTTCACAACAACCACAGTCATTTACTAAATGCTTATTATGTCTGTCTTTTACATACATTATTTTCAATCCTTTCACCAACTCTATAAGGTAGTCACTATTCCCATTTTATAGGTGAGGAAACTCAGGCTCAAGGATGTTAAGTAAATTACCCCAAACACACAGCTAAGTTGCAAAGCTGTGATTTGATCCAGGTCCTCTGATTCCAGAGTATACAGTCTTTCTACAGTTCCACACTGTCTTTGGTTGAAGAAGCAATGACTTAAACATTCTTTTTGATCCTGAAAGAGTGTGATTCCTTGAAATTCTATCTTTCTAGATAATATAACTAGATCTTCTTAACCATTTCTATAACACTGTCTTCATCAAGGTAAATGATGTGTCTTACCTGCGTGAATGCTGGTTTGTTATCTGTGAGAGAGATGTGCTCCAATATAACATAACTCCTAGTATGTCAAAAGACAACAAAATTAACAATAAACTGGACTATGCAGAACAAGTGTGGAGTTACTAACTCCTGAATTCACTTCCTAGAGAATGAGATTTTGAATTCCTTATTGCCAAATTCAGACTGAAATTGAGGCAAGTGGGGAAAACCACTAGACCATTCAGTTCAGATCAGTTCAGTTCAGTGGCTCAGTCGTGTCCAACTCTTTGCGACCCCATGAATCACAGCACACCAGGCCTCCCTGTCCATCACCAACTCCCGGAGTTCACTCAAACTCATGTCCATCGAGCCGGTGATGCCATCCAGCCATCTCATTCTCTGTCGTTCCCTTCTCCTCCCGCCCCCAATCCCTCCCAGCATCAGAGTCTTTTCAAATGAGTCAGCTCTTCGCATTAAGTAGCCAAAGTATTGCAGTTTCAGCTTTAGAATCAGTCCCTCCAATGAACACCCAGGATTGATCTCCTTTAGAATGGACTGGTTGGATCTCCTTGCAGTCCAAGGGACTCTCAAGAGTCTTCTCCAACACCACAGTTCAAAAGCATCAATTCTTTGGCGATCAGTTTTCTTCACAGTCCAACACTCACATCCATACATGACCATGGGAAAAACCATAGCCTTGATTAGACGGACCATGGTTGGCAAAGTAATGTCTCTGCTTTTTAATATGCTATCTAGGTTGGTCATAACTTTCCTTCCAAGGAGTAAGCATCTTTTAATTTCATGGCTGCAATCCCCATCTGCAGTGATTTTGGAACCCAAAAAAATAAAGTCTGACACTGTTTCCACTGTTTCCCCATCTATTTCCCATGAAGTGATGGGACCAGATGCCATGATCTTTGTTTTCTGAATGTTGAGCTTCAAGCCAACGTTTTCACTCTCCTCTTTCACTTTCATCAAGAGGCTTTTGAGTTCCTCTTCACTTTCTGCCATAAAGGTGGTGTCATCTGCATATCTGAGGTTATTGATATTTCTCCCGGCAATCTTGATTCCAGCCTGTGCTTCTTCCAGCCCAGCATTTCTCATGATGTACTCTGCATATAAGTTAAATAAGCAGGGTGCCAATATACAGCCTTGATGTACTCCTTTTCCTATTTGGAACCAGTCTGTTGTTCCATGTCCAGTTCTAACTATTGCTTCCTGACCTGCATACAGGTTTCTCAAAAGGCAGGTCAGATGGTCTGGTATTCTCATCTCTTTCAGAATTTTCCACAGTTTATTGTGATCCACACAGTCAAAAGCTTTGGCATAGTCAATAAAGCAGAATTAGATGTTTTTCTGGAACTCTCTTGCTTTTTCCATGATCCAGCGGATGTTGGCAATTTGAACTCTGGTGCCTCTGCCTTTTCTAAAACCAGCTTGAACATCTGGAAGTTCACGGTTCACATATTGCTGAAGCCTGGCTTGGAGAATTTTGAGCACAACTTTACTAGCGTGTGAGATGAGTGCAATTGTGTGGTAGTTTGAGCATTCTTTGGCATTGCTTTTCTTTGGGATTAGAACGAAGACTGACCTTTTCCAGACCTGTGGCCAAAGGTCCGTCTAGTCAAGGCTATGGTTTTTCCCGTGGTCATGTATGGATGTGAGTGTTGGACTGTGAAGAAAGCTGATCGCCGAAGAATTGATGCTTTTGAACTGTGGTGTTGGAGAAGACTCTTGAGAGTCCCTTGTACCGCAAGGAGATCCAACCAGTCCATTCTAAGGGAGATCGATCCTGGGTGTTCATTGGAAGGACTGATGCTAAAGCTGAAACTGCAATACTTTGGCCACCTCATGCGACGAGTTGACTCACTGGAAAAGACTCTGATGCTGGGAAAGGTTGGGGGCGGGAGGAGAAGGGGACAACCAAGAATGAGATGGCTGGATGGCATCACCGACTCTGTGGACATGAGTTTGAGTGAATTCCGGGAGTTGGTGATGGACAGGGAGGCCTGGCGTGCTGTGATTCATGGGGTCGCAGAGAGTCGGACACGACTGAGTGACTGAACTGAACTGGCCACTGCTGAGTTTTCCAAATTTGCTGGCATATTGAGTGCAGCACTTTCACAGCATCATCTTTCAGGATTTGAAATAGCTCAACTGGAATTCCATCACCTCCACTAGCTTTGTTCGTAGTGATGCTTCCTAAGGCCCACTTCACTTCACATTCCAAGATGTCTGGCTCCAGGTGAGTGATCACACCATCGTGATTATCTTGGTCGTGAAGATCTTTTTTGTACAGTTCTTCTGTGTATTCTTGCCACCTCTTCTTAATATCTTCTGCTTCTGTTAGGTCCATACCATTTCTGTCCTTTATTGAGCCCATCTTTGCATGAAATGTTCCCTTGATATCTCTAAATTTCTCTAAGAGATCTCTTGCTTTTCCTATTCTGTTGTTTTCCTCTATTTCTTTGCATTGATCACTGAGGCAGTCTTTCTTATCTTTCCTTGCTATTCTTTGGAACTCTGCATTCAGATGGGTATATCTTTCCTTTTCTCCTTTGCTTTTTTGCTTTTCTTTTCACAGCTATTTGTAAGGCCTCCTCAGACAGCCATTTCACTCTTTTGCATTTTTTTCCCGTGGGGATGGTCTTGGTCCCTGTCTCCTGTACAATGTCATGAACCTCCGTCCATAGTTCATCACGCACTCTATCTATCAGATCTAGTCCCTTAAATCTATTTCTTACTTCCACTGTATAATCATAAGGGATTTGATTTAGGTCATATCTGAATGGTCTAGCGGTTTTCCCTACTGTCTTCAATATAAGTCTGAATTTGGCAATAAGGAATTCATGATATGAGCCACAGTCAGCCCCTGGTCTTGTTTTTGCTAACTGTATAGAGCTTCTCCATCTTTGGCTGCAAAGTATATAATCAATCTGATTTCGGTGTTGACCATCTGGTGATGTCCATGTGTAGAGTCTTCTCTTGTGTTGTTGGAAGAGGGTGTTTGCTATGACCAGTGTGTTCTCTTGGCAAAACTCTATTAGCCATTGGCCTGCTTCATTTCGTGCTGCAAGACCAAATTTGCCTGTTACTCCAGGTGTTTCTTGACTTCCTACTTTTGCATTCCAGTCCCCTATAATGAAAAGGACATCTTTTTTGGGTGTTAGCTCTAAAAGGTCTTGTAGGTCTTCATAGAACCATTCAGGTTCGGCTTCTTCAGCATTACTGGTTGGGGCATCGGCTTGGATTACTGTAATATTGAATGGTTTGCCTTGGAAACGAACAGAAATCATTCTGTCGTTTTTAAGATTTCATCCAAGTACTGCATTTCGGACTCTTTTGTTGACCATGATGGCTACTCCATTTCTTCTGAGGGATTCCTGCCCACAGTAGTAGATATAATGGTCATCTGAGTTAAATTCACCCATTCCAGTCCATTTTAGTTCACTGATTCCTAGGATGTCTATGTTCACTCTTGCCATCTCCTGTTTGACCACTTCCAATTTGTCGTGATTCATGGACCTCTTTACAGCATCGGACCTTGCTTCTATCACCAGTCACATATGACCTAAATCAAACCCCTTATGACTATACAGTGGAACTGAGAAATAGATTTAAGGGACTAGACCTGAAAGACATAGTGCCTGATGAACTGTGGACAGAGGTTCATGACATTGTACAGGAAACAGGAATCAAGACCATCCACAAGAAAAATTTCAAAAAAAAGTAAAATGGCTGTCTGAGGAGGTCTTACATATAGCTGTGAAAAGAAGGGAAGCGAAAAGCAAAGGAGAAAAGGGAAGATATACCCATCTGAATGCAGAATTCCAAGAATAGCAAGGAGAGACAAGAAAGCCTTCCTCAGCTATCAATGCAAAGAAATAGAGAAAACAATAGAATGGGAAAGACTAGAGATCTCTTCAAGAAAATTAGAGATACAAAGGGAACATTTCATGCAAAGATGGGTACAATAAAGAGCAGAAATGGTGTGGACCTAACAGAAACAGAAGATACTAAGAAGAGGTGGCAAGAATACACAGAAGAACTGTACAAAAAAGATCTTTATGACCCAGATAATCAGGCTGATGTGATCACTCACCTAGAGCCAGACATCCTGGAATGTGAAGTGAAGTGGGACTTAGGAAGCATCACTATGAACAAAGCTAGTAGAGGTGATGGAATTCCAGTTGAGCTATTTCAAATCCTGAAAGATGATGCTGTGAAAGTGCTGCACTCAATATGCCAGCAAGTTTGGAAAACTCAGCAGTGGCCACAGGACTGGAAAAGGTCAGTCTTCATTCCAATCCCAAAGAAAGGGAATGCCAAAGAATGCTCAAACTACCACACAATTGCACTCATCTCACACGCTAGTAAATAATGCTTAAAATTCTCCAAGCCAGGCTTCAGCAATACGTGAACCATGAACTTTTAAATGTTCAAGCTGGTTTTAGAAAAGGCAGAGGCACCAGAGATCAAATTGCCAATATCCTTTGGATCATCGAAAAAGCAACAGAGTTCCAGAAAAACTTCTAATTCTGCTTTATTGACTATGTTAAAGCCTTTGACTCTATGGATCACAATAAACTGTGGTAAATTCTGAAAGAGATGGGAATCCCAGACCACCTGACCTGCCTCTTGAGAAACCTGTATGCAGGTCAGGAAGCAACAGTGAGAACTGGACATGGAACAACAGACTGGTTCCAAATAGGAAAAGGAGTACATCAAGGCTGTATATTGGCACCCTGCTTATTTAACTTATATGCAGAGTACATCATGAGAAATGCTGGGCTGGAAGAAGCACAGGCTGGAATCGAGATTGCTGGGAGAAATATCAATAACTTCAGATATGCAGATGACACCACCCTTATGGCAGAAAGTGAAGAGGAACTCAAAAGCCTCTTGATGAAAGTGAAAGAGGAGAGTGAAAACGTTGGCTTGAAGCTCAACATTCAGAAAACAAAGATCATGGCATCTGGTCCCATCACTTCATGGGAAATAGATGGGGAAACAGTGGAAACAGTGGCTGACTTTATTTTTCTGGGTTCCAAAATCACTGCAGATGGGGATTGCAGCCATGAAATTAAAAGATGCTTACTCCTTCGAAGGAAAGTTATGACCAACCTAGGCAGCATATTGAAAAACAGAGACATTACTTTGTCAACAAAGGTCCATCTAGTCAAGGCTTTTGTTTTTCTAGTGGTCATGTACAGATGTGAGAGTTGGACTATAAAGAAAGCTGAGCACTGAAGAATTGATGCTTTTGAACTGTGGTGCTGGAGAAGACTCTTGAGAGTCCCTTGGACTGCAAAGAGATCCAACCAGTCCATCCTAAAGGAGATCAGTCCTGGGTGTTCATTGGTGGGACTGATGTTGAAGCTTAAACTCCAATACTTTGGCTACTTAATGCGAAGAGCTGACTCATTTGAAAAGACCCTGATGCTGGGAAAGATTGAGGGCAGGAGGAGAAGGGGATGACAGAGGATAAGATGGTTGGATGGCATCACCGATTCAATGGACATGGGTTTGGGTGAACTCAAGGAGTTGGTGATGGACAGGGAGGCCTGGCGCGCTGCAGTTTATGGGGTCACACACAGTCAGACAGATTGAGGGACTGAACTGAACTGAAAATGTTTTTTCTCTTAAGAAAACTACAAATAAACACACAAGTAAAGGTAAATCTATGTCTTCCTTTTTGGCAAGCTCTCAAAAACATTATTCATGAGGCTCTATGTGAGTGTTTTCAGTATTTGTTATGGTAATCTCTCACATACTGGGGGTGGTGATGATTACATTCCAGAGAAGTGCTATGTAGATAAAACCTTGATTGGTGAGTTCAAGGGTAGGGAATTTTCAAGAGAATAAAACAACAAATTGGGTTATAAAAGCAGAAAAGAATCTTTTTCCTTAATTGTTCATGAGCTAATATTCTGAAAGCCATGATCTTCTGTGGAAGACAGAGTTTATGTTAACCACACTTCTTTTTTTAAAGTTCTAGGTATATCCTTTATTGATATTCAACACTTTCCTGTATTTGATTTTCCCACTGGTGTCATTTTTGCAAGCTTGGCAACATTCTTAGTAACCATCTGGTCTTTCCAGAAAAGAAGGGTATGGTTTTTCTAGGCCTGGCCTCCAACTGTTATTTTCTCCACTCATCCTATACAGAGGGGATGGAGAACAGCAGACTTCCTGTCTCTTTGCCATCTGACTTTAAGATTGCGGTAGGAATGGAGATGAGGGTAGGGATAACTGTAATTAAATTCTTTGGTTTCAAGGAACTAAACTCAACCATACATGTATACACAAAGATCACAGATTGTAAAATTTAGGCATACAAAGAGAAAACCACACTGTGACAAAACTATGACTGACAAAATGGTAACTGACAAAGCATTACTACCCAAGGTCTTCTTAGACAGTTCTCTCATACAGGTCAGAATGAACAAACCATGGAATTATGAAGCTTGTAGAACTACTTCAATTTCAGAGGAGGAAACCGAGAAAGGCTACCTAGCATGAGACAGGTCACAGAGCTGTCATTTAGGACACAATAATTTCAAATAACTTAGAATTTCCTAAGTACTGCCCTCAATAATCTACCTTTTACATACTTCAAACTATTTTGCAGAGGCAGTTTGTTCTTCACCTATCTGAAACTCTGTACTTGGAAACACTTTATTGTGTTGGGCACAGAAACAGAATTTGGGGATGATTATTAAAAAGGAGTATCATAGATCCCCACATTCCTAGGGAATGAGGAGGAAATGTGCCTCTGCAGAGGTTTTTTTAGTTGTCTTCTGTTCTTGGCCTATGAATGTGAGTTCATGTCCTGGAAATCCTTGTGATGCTCTCAACTGAAGACGTATGATTATTTACTCTCCCCTTCCCTGCCTCCCGATCCCTCCTACCCAGAATAATCACTGTATTTCATAGGTTTTTAACCAGTCATTTAAACTGTTTTTATGTTTATTTCCAAGAGTCCCAAGGAAGTGGTCAGGGAAGGCTCCTTGAAAACTAGCTTTTGAGGACAACACAATAATAAACTATGGCAAGCCTATTTATCTAGCGTAAGTAGGATTTCCAGGTGGCGCTAGTGGTAAAGAACCCATCTGCCAAAACAGGAGATGGGTTCGATCCCTGGGTCAGGAAGATCATCTGGAGGATCACGTGGCAATCTACTCCAGTATTCTTGCCTGAACAATCTCATGGACAGAAGAGCCTGGCAGACTACAGTCCATAGGGTTGTAAAGAGTTGGACACAACTGAGGCAACTTGGCACACACGCAGTACTGAATGAAAGATGGACTGGAGTGTGGAAAGTGGAACACTGCCCAGTCAGGAGTTTAAGAATACCTAGATAGAATTCTAACGCTGCTTCCAGTTGGTTAAGATTCATTAGCATCTCTTCAACTTTTCTGCAAAACACCAAAGGCGGAAGAAGACACTGTTGGGGAGTTGACTTCTTTGTCTCCTCTCCTTTACTGTCCCTTCTTCTGACCTTGGGAACTCAGAAAATATGAAGAAATGGGAGTGGGGCATGCCTCTGGCACTAGACCTCATAGGGGCATTCAAAGCTCTCAGAATGGTTTTGGTATTTAAACTTAATACAAGCTAGAAAGGAGAAAGGTTTGTGAAACTCTATCAGGTATACTATTTTGAAGTTGAATGGGACTTTGAGCACTGCCAACTTGGTATATTTGTTCCTGCACTTCTCTAACTCAAATTACATACAGACTTTGCTTTCTGTCTTTTTTTACCCCTTTGTTTTATTTTTCTGGTTCCAGAAACACTAGCAATAAACAAGAGGGGAGTGCAAGTCTAACATTAGCTTGCTAGTGCACTACTCTTTGACCTAAGATGAAAAAAGGCCTAGTAGATTCACCCCTAAACATCTAAAATTAGCAAGTTTTGCCCTTGCTTTTGCCTTTGAAAGCCAAGTACTCAGTCCCTAAACAGGATATACCATTGTATTTGCTCAGCAAAACTCCCTCAACTTTAGGAGCATTTCCAAGAGTTGCACATAATAAATATTTTTTAAACAACTTGTTACGCTCAAATTAATTCAATTTTACATGAAAAATAGCAGCTCTCATATTATGACAGTCCTCAAGTGTAATAAAAGTGTTGCCATTTGCAAAATGATAAGAGATGGGAAAGTATTGACCTCTAAAACCTCAAATCTGGTTCAGCTTCTCACTTTTATCCACTGAACTAATTTCTTTCTTCAGGACAAAACTCACTCGGTAATCCAGGTAAGGATGTTTTCCCAAAACAAATAATGAATGGAAATAAAAGACAGGTTAAACCTCTAACTTAAAAAAATCAACAGTTCTATGAAGATTTGCATTTTCACAAGATATTTGAGTCTTCAGAATTCTATGAGAGTAAGAACTGTAAGCTCAATAAATGGCTGTTATTAGACAGGTGGAATGACAGTCAATATTAATGACAGTCTTCAGTGAACTGAGAAATATCCAGATAGTCATTTTCATGGATTGATCAATATTTTAAACTTAGTTGTCTGGGGCAGTCACAAGGATGAAATCTTACAGGTTTTTCCATAACTATCACATACTTTATAGAATACTAATCCGTAAGACTCACCCAGAGGGGTGTATTAAAACTGAAAATGAGAGAACTAAGAAGGCAAAGGGACAGAGGCAGGGCCTCTCCACAAGCCAGAGAAGATAAACATTCCCAGACAATATTCCATGGTTGACAAGTGCTCACACAAATACTAAACAGAGATGAAAGAATCTTTGTTCATATAAACTTCTGGAAATGAGAGAATATCACTTCCTGATATAATCAAAATAACATCTGAGCTAGTTCAATGGCATGCTTATTGAGCACTTGCTAAGTGTCAAGAATAGTATGCAGCACTTTCCAGGCACTGTCTCCTTTAATTCTCAGTGCAACTCCATGGCGTGCATACTACTTTTGTCCCTGTATGAGAGGTGAGGAACTTAAGGCTTAGAGAGCTTAATAATTTGCCCAGAGCCACAGAGCTAGTAAAGAACAGACCTTACATCCAAAGCCAACTCTGTTGGGCTGCAGCGTCCATGTTGTTAAACCTCTGTATACCTGATGGGACTGGTGTCTGGTGGACATATCAGGAACAGATTTGTCACGACAGGACAATAATATAATCATGGTCAGTAAAATGGTTTGATTGCACATGTCCTTTTCTTTGTTGCTGTTGTTTTATAAATTTGAACTTTGTCAAGATTTTATTCATTTATTTATTTTTGGTTGTGCTTGGTTTTCATTGCTGCATATGAACTTTCTCTAGTGGCAGGGAGCAGGGGGCTATTCTCTTAATTGCAGTACATGTGTTTCTCATTGCAGTGTCTTCTATTGATGCTGAGAACAGGCTCCGGAGTGGGGCTCAGTAGTTGCGGCTCACGGGCTATTAACCCATGGCATGTCAAATCTTCCCAGGCCAGGGATCAAACTCATGTCTCTACACTGTCAGGCAGATTCTTAATCACCGGACCACCAGGGAAGTCCTGCACATGTGCTTTTCTTTGGACCATTTGTCTTTCTTTCCTCTTTTTTCCCTTCCCAGTCACCGTAAATCTATTAGAATGGTGTCTGAAAAGCCCCATTCGAAATGTCAGACTCGGGGGTAGTGGTGGTGAATTAGCTAATTAAAACATTCGATAACTTCCTCCTATGTCCTAGGCATCCTCTTTCCTCAAGAAGTTCACAACTGATAGGAGAATAGAGAAACTTAAATCTCAATTATAATTCTGTATGAGTACTATGCCAGTGCTATGGACATAAATTTAAGTCCTTAGAAAATAAAAGATCTTGAATTTTTCTTGTTGATTTCAGTTTTACTTATGCTTCAAGGTTACGGGTTATTCTGGCTAATAGGGAAATGGGGTTGGGAGAGGTTTCATGCAATCTTAACTTTAAACATTAAAATGTTTAAAATGTTAAGCAAAAGCTTAATGAAAGTCTTATTTTCCAAATACTTTCAAGGGCATTTTCCTAGAATCAGGTAAATGAGAGCAAGCAAATGACCTACTTACAGCAAAAAATGCTCCAGGTTATAAAGGATGGGAAGCCAAGTGCATCCTGGAAACCACAGCATCTGGTCTTGTTTTATGCTTCATCTATCAATCTGCTGTTACAGGAATTGAGAATTAATGTTTCAACTACAGTTTCTTCTATTTTGGCTAATGAATTCATATCTTTGTTATTCTTACCCAAGCCCTCCCATCTCCTCTCCCATTTAAAAAGAAATTATATGGAAGGGCATTTAGGAAGGGCCCAAATAAATTCTAGGGAGTTTACCCTCTCATTTATGCCTTAAAACTCTTGCTAATAAGGCTACAGTAAGGTTAGACACCTTCCCAACCAATTCCCTGGTTTGATCAATTCTGACTTACTTAAACAGTCTATTTTTAGTACTGTATTAAAGATAACCAAATACTGCAAATTTTTAAAAAGTAAGTTCTAGAAAATATTTTCTGGTAGCATAAACTGTAAAACAAAATGCATAATTGGAAGTAGTCCTTGACAAAAAGGATTATGAAACAATGTAAGAATGTGGATTAGTGCTACCCTGATGATATGAGAAAATTACATATACACTAATTTCTGTATATACTCATTTAAAATTATTTACAAAGTTTATAAACATTAAAGCATGAAAGGCAGATTTACAATATTCTTTGAACTTTACTATTGAGCCTTTTGGCTCTCTGTGCTTTTTATAGAATGAAGCTATCAATTCATCTTTCCACTTCATAGAATCTGTTGAAATTTTAATTTTCCATTATTTTTGCCTTGATGCCCTCTTATTCTTTCTCCTAGAGTTTCAAGCACCCAAAATTAGTCTTTCTCAGTGCTTTCATGGCTTCAGATACAGTTTCATATTTTTGCTTTACTTTTCTTCCTCCACCCATTCTATTATTAATTTGTCAAAGTAATAATCAAAATTATTATTTTCCAATGAAATATTTTTAAAAGAACCAAGGTTACCAAATGACTCTTATACTGGCAGAATTACTGCTATATAATTTTATCTATTTCTTGAAGTTCTATTCTTTCTAAATCACTGTCAAGTGAATCATTTCTAATAAGCAATGAATACAGTCATGTTTACTATGTTTATTTATCCAATATTTCAGATTTGTTTTTCTTTCCAAAGACTGTTTTATTCTGAAACTTGTCATGAGGCTTCCTGGCCTTGATTTC
This sequence comes from Moschus berezovskii, assembly GCF_049115385.1. Taxonomy (NCBI): domain Eukaryota; kingdom Metazoa; phylum Chordata; class Mammalia; order Artiodactyla; family Moschidae; genus Moschus; species Moschus berezovskii. The sequence goes on along the minus strand of NC_142471.1, from coordinate 55,210,145 downwards.
TTAATGTATCCCAGCTAGCTTAATGGTTCAGTGAATCAAATAAGCTTTTGCGTCTGAGACAGAAGAGATTTGTACAAAATATATATACAAAATTATCACTAATAATTTTATATATAAGAGTTTTATATACTAAGAGTTTGTCAAGGTGTCATCCCAAACTATCTATATCCAAATCATCTCAAATGCTTATTCAGGATACAAAGACTTGGCCCAAAACCTAGAGCAGTTAAGTAGGAGCCTTTTAAGACCAGGACCTGGGAACCTGCACTTTGTCAAGTTGTCCAAGTGAACAGACTCACAGTGAAATTGTACAGCTCCTAATCTAAGGAATCCCTTCCCCCTTCCAGGGTCTAGTGCACTGATTTACCTTGGCTGCAGAGAAAACTAACCACACCTCCATCCAACCAACAAAAACAAAGGACAATTCAGTTTCCTGAGGAGAGAACTGCCATTAACTGTCTTAAGAGGCATCAGTTTAAAAACAACATCAGCTCTGCAAGCCAGAAGGGAATGGCAGATTTACTTAAAGCAATGAAAAGGAAAAAGTTACAACCAAAATTTCTCTATCCAGCAAGGATCTCACTCAGATTTGAAGGAGAAATCAAAAGCTTTTCAGAAAAGCCACAGTCGAGAGAATTCAGCACCACCAAATCAGCTATATAACAAATATTAAGGAACTGCTGTAGACAGGAAACACAAGAGAAGAACAAGGTCTATAAAAACAAATCCAAAACAATAGGATCATACATACCGCTAATTACCTTAAATGTAAATGGATTAAATGCTCCAACCAAAAGATACAGATCTGCTGAATGGATACAAAAATAAGACCCTTAATATATGCTGTCTATAAGAGACACACTTCAGACCTAGGGACACATACAAACTGAAAGTGAGGGGCTGGAAAAAGATATTCCATGCAAATGGAAGTCAAAAGAAAGCAAGAGGAGCAATATCATGTCAGATAAAATAGACTTTAAAATAAAGGCCATTACAAGAGACAAGGACACTACACAATGATCAAAGGATCAATCCAAGAAGCAGATATAACAATTATAAATATATATATATGCACCCAGCACAGGAGCATCTCAATACAGAAGGCAAATGCTAAAGGGGAAGTCAACAGTAACACAATAATCGTGGGGGACTTTAACACCCTACTCATACCAACAGACAGATCATCCAGATAGAAAATTAATAAGGAAACACAAGCATTAAATGATACAATGGACAAGTTGGACCTAATTGATATCTACAGGGCATTTCATACAAAAACAGTAGATTTTACTTTTTTATCAGTGCACATGGAACATTCTCCAGCACAGATCACATCTGGGGTCACAGATCAAGCCTCGATAAATTTAAAAAAATTGAAATCATTTCATATATCTTCTGACCATAACAATGTAAGATTAGATATCACTACAGGGGAAAAAACTATAAAAAAAACCACAAACACATGAAGGCTAAACAATATGTTTCTGAATAACCAAGAGACCATTGAAGAAATCAAAGAGGAAATCAAAATATACCTAGAAATAAATGACAATGAAAATATGACAGCTCAAAACCTATGGGATGTGAGCTAAGAGGGAAGTTTATAGCAACACAAGGCTACCTCAACAAACAAGAGAAACATCACATAAACAACCTAACATTACATGCAAAGCAACTAGAAAAAGAACAAAAATCCCCCAAAGTTAGTAGATACAAAGAAATCATAGAGATCATAGAAGAAATAAATGAAAAAGAAATGAAGGAGACAATAGCAAAGATAAATAAAACTAAAGGCTGTTTCTTTGAGAAGATACACTAAATTGACAAAACATCAGCCAGACTTATCAAGAAAAAATGGAGAAGACTCAAATCAATAAAATTAAAAAGGAAAAGTTACAATAGACGATGCAGAAAAACAAAGGATCAGGAGACTACTACCAGTGACAATGTGTCAATAGAATGAACAACGTGGAAGAAATGGAGAAATTCTTAGAAAAATATAACTTTTCAAAACTTAAACAGAAAAAAATAGAAAATATGAACAACCAATTACAAAAGATAAAAATAAAAACTTTTTACAGTAAATATAATAACTATTTTTAATATCTTGATTCTGACAATCACGGAAGGAAGGCTCAGAAGGTCTACCAAAAATCTGTTGTTATAATTTCCTGATTAATATTACACATAGTGAATTATTTATTGAGCCCCTACTGAGGGCCAAATATGGTGCTTTGTGCTGCCAGGGATTATATAAAGCTATCCTGGGATGAAAAGCATATGTTCACTCAGCTCTATTCTGGAAGAATATAGCTGATTTAGTGATTGCTGGAAATGAATGTGCATGGTACAAGGGAAGGCAGTAATTTGATGTCTGAGGTCCCAGACATAGAAGGCTTCTTAAGGATTTGCTAAATGAAAATCAGATCCAAGAAAGGAGAGATGTAGGTACTCAATTTATAGCTAAACCACTGGGAAAAGGCATGAGCAGCAATATTTATTACAGGGCATGTACACTCTTGACACTTCCCAGGTGGCTCAGTAGTAAAGAATCCGCCTGTGATTCAGGAGAACTGGGTTCGATCCCTGGGTTGGGAAAATCCCCTGGAGAAGGGAATGGCAACCCACTCCAGGTTTCTTGCCTGGAGAAACCCATGGACAGAGAAGCCTGGCGGGCTATAGTCCAGGGGTTCACAAAGAGTTGGACTCGACTGAAGCGACTAGACTCTTTACAGTCAGCCTTAATTTATCCAACAATTACCTTTCTTGTGCAACCGTACCACAGATATTAAGCAGATTAATTAAGTCTAAATGCAACCATACTGATAGCTCCATCTGGTTCTAGATTTCATTTAGATGTCCCTAGTAGGGTGACCAACTCCTCATGGCTTCCCTGAGACTTTCCCTGTACTAGCATTTAAAGTTCTATGTCCTAGAAACCCCCTTAATTTCAGACAAACTGGGTAGGCTGGTTATCCTGGTTCTTAAAGTAAGGCAAGTGGGGGCCTTAGTTGACCCACTTTCATTCAGTGGATGATAGAAATCTATCACCACCTTGAATGTCTCAGCTCATTTTCCTTACCAGTGGGTATGATTATCCTCATGCGCCACAAAATCTGAAGTTCTTTCCTTCGATAACCTCTACCTTTTAGCTCTGTCAAGGCAAGCTCCTATGAGCATCCCAAGCAATGACTCACATTGAGGATAATTCCAGGGACCCAGTGGAGAATGTCTTCCAAGACTGCTGAACACATGGCTTGTGTTTTTTGGTAAATATTATCCTGGTCTCATAACCATTCTGGAGTTCTCCGAGTCTTATTACCCTCTCTCAATAATCAGTCTAGCACTGCCAAACCCAGCTTCGTATCTTTTTTTTTAAGAATTTATTTATGGTTTTAAACAAAAATACAGGCAAAAAAGGCATCGATGTAAAGCATGAACCACTTACAGTATTAGATTCTAAGGCTCCCACTGATTCATCAATAAATTCAATCATAGTTTTAAAATATTCATTATATTCCTGTCATCCCTTTGTTACTCTTTAAAGTCTTAATTAAGATTTCATCATGTCATGGTCTTACCTCGTTTGCCTTGATTCTAAAATTTAACTGATATTAAATTACTACTTCAAAGAGAGAATATAAAGTGTAGGATTTGAATCAGATCCAGTACTATTGCCTAGAAAATCCCATGGATGGAGGAGCCTGGTAGGCTGCAGTCCATGGGGTCGCTAGGGGTCGGACATGACTGAGCGACTTCACTTTTCACTTTCACACATTGGAGAAGGAAATGGCAACCCACTCCTGTGTTCTTGCCTGGAGAATCCCAGGGACGGGGGAGTCTGGTGGGCTTCCGTCTATGGTGTCACACAGAGTCGGACACGACTGAAGTGACTTAGCAGCAGCAGCAGCAGGTCCCAATGAAATTTTGTCAGTTATTAGGTGCGTGAACTTAGGAAAATTTATCTAAGCTTTAAAATATGCTCATCTATAAATAATAAGTAAAATAATGGCTATTTTAGAGGATTGGGGATTTTGAGGAATTTAGGCTATGGGTGTGAAGCATAGAAATCTCTGAGTTCAGTCCTTTCGGATTCTTTGCGACCCCATGGACTGTAGCCCTCCAGAGGCTCCCATAGAAACATACCGCCTGACAATATGCCTGCCAATAAGTAGACATTCAGTAAACTGTAGCTAGTATCCTCACAATATCACAAGCTTGCATTCACTAGATTCAACAATCAGGCTGTATAATTTTAGCCATCAAGGATGCTGTCTAAAGTAGAGAGGCACAAACTGCCTTCCGAGGAGGGCAGTAAGAGGAACTGTTCCATTACTTCTTAGTCTCACCGCCTCAGTCTGAAGGAAGTGACACTGGTATACCTGGGGACAGTGTCTAAAGTCGTCTCGCCCCCTGGTAGTCTGCCTTCTGGAGGAGCCGGCTTTCAGATTTGCTCCCTGGGGACCTTTCTCACCACGTCTCATTCTGGAAAGAGGAAGGGGAAAAGAAAAAGGGAAGTCACCGAAATGCAAAACCTGTTACAGATGCCCTATTTTGTCCCTGCTATCAGGCCTGCCCGGGTAGGTTACAGAATCCTTTCGCAGAAAGATTTGAAGGCGCCACCCCCAGGTGTCTGCGCAGACGAGGGAGAGGTGGGTGAGCTCACCCTAAAACTGAAAGACAGATGGTGAGGGGTGGGGGCTGGCCATGCGCCTTAGAACTTTGGCTAAAGGACAGAACAGCAGCGTGAGGGTTTGCACCGGGGCTTGGGGGCCAGGGGGACGGTGAAGGGCCGAGGTAAGGGTCAAGCAGAAATCAAGAACTTCTTTGAATACTCAGAATACTGAGGATTTCTTTGCACTCTCAAGAAGGCTCCCGGATTTGTCAGTGTTGCGGCAGGAGCGAGCAGGGCAGGGACTTTACGTGACAAGCGCCTGCCCCAGTTCTATCTCTGATGCTCAAGTAAACTCAGAGGTTCGCTTCAGCGGACAGCAGCTTACACACCTGGCGGGTGACCTCGCGCTCTCGGAAGCCCCCCACCTAAAAGCCGGAAACACGCCCCCTCCAGCACTCGGCCCGGGCGGCGCATGCTCCGTCCGAGGGGGCGGGCCGCTCCTCCCGCCGGAAGCGTTCTGTCCCAGGCGGCGTTTCCTTCCTGTGTGAGGCTGGGAAGGGCTCCTGCGGCCGCTGTTTCAACCCCGCGGGTGAGTAGCGGGCTCCCGCGGGGCTTCGTGGGGCGGGCGATGGGTCCCGCTGCGCTCCTTCTGGGGCCCGCGCGGGGCTGGGAAGCCAGTCCCGGGTCACCTCGCCGTCCCTCCGCGCCCCACCTCATTGTCGCCCCTCAGCTTCCCGCAGCGCTTCGTAGCCCCTGGATTAACCTCCAAGGGCGTCCCGGGCTTCTCATTGGCTCCCGGCCCGGCCTAGGCCCTTAAGTCTGCCTTAGCACTGCCCCCGAGACCTAGTCCCTTTCCAGGGAATCGCTAGGCAGCCTGGTCGCTGCGGAGGCTTGAGGATCGTTCCGGGCGACCTCAGAGCTGGGGTCCTAGGGAAAGGCGGCCAGAACGAACCGCGTCTGATTGTCGCACAGGCACTGCTACCATCTAGTGCAAAAGTGAAGGTGGTTCTTCAAGCCTGGGCACGCTTTCGCAGAGGATGGTGCTGTTAATAATAGCCCGTCCTTCATGTGAGTGTTGGCAGGCTTTCTTTGTCACAGGCAGTGTTCATAGGGCCTTGATGTCTGCGAAACTGAGACTTCTGGGGTTGAGAAAAACTTTGTAAAACACTGCAGTGAATTAGAGAAATGCTGTAGCATGATTACCATGCTCTTGGACCTTAACCTGCCACTAAACTGCTTATTGAGGAGGTGGTGCGATTTTAAAGTTTACTACCCTGAAATGGAGAACTCTTTATAATGAAGCTGTATGTTGTTATATTTGCCTAACAAATAACTCTGAATTACGGTGTTTTGCCATATTTCTTAGTTGTACATGGCATCATCCATGTTTATGTGTATATTTGTTTATTGATCCTAATGTTCATACAAAATTGAAATACAGCCCATAGTGTTATATGCATGTGCAACTTTTATTATCTATTCTGCTGTAATGCTATTGTTACCGTAACAGCCTTACATTGCAGGCATATCAATGTCATATGAACGGTAGATGAGTGTATAATCAAGTACACAGTTACAACCTACAAGTAGAAGTTTCACTTTCATTTCAGGATTTTGAAGTCATTTTAGAAGAAGGATCCCTTTTAGAAGTGACTAGGTCTAGAGTACTCTGTTGTAGTTAATAGTTTAATTATAGAAAAATATATGGTTAGCAAAGGCTTTGTCTTGGTTTTTCTAATAGGTTTAAAAATTGTTACCTCGTTTACTGGGGTGTACTGATAGTAGTCCTGTTTCATGTATTTCAGTGACCATCCAGTAGATGGCAGTTTTATCACTACTAACTCAAACTTTTGAAAACATTTTATTTGAATATCTCTAGTTTAAGCTAATAAATCTTTATTTTGCCTGTTGTTTTATTTTCAGTTGTGAATAATGCTCCCACATAATGATACCACATGTTCCAACTGAATTTTCAAATTTACTGTGTTGGAATAAAGACTGGAGAAGACAGTTTTCCACTTACTATAAGAAGGAGAGGATTGTTAACCCGTTTTTAGAAATCCATGCTGATGATAGAAAGCACACTTTGATTTGTTACATAAGAGATTTTAACTATATGGCTTCTCTCTAGCTTCCTTTTTTTTGTTGTTGTTGGAGAGGGGGTTGGTTATACTAGCTTAATTTTTAATAAGATGATAAAGAACTGTGTGTTCCTGGAGTAAAGTAATTGTGTCTTAGCCATTATTGTGTACTCAAGATACAGTATGTAATATATACACATGCTTGATAAGTACTTTATTGTATGAACTGAGTCATTTAATATTCCTAGGCCAAAATGTCTTTATCCAAAATAAAGGTTTTTCAGTTACTTAATTTAAACCCAATTGTTAAGTTTAAATTAAATAGTGTATTGCTGTGAAGTGAATGTCTCCTAGTGATACAGAAGGTTGGAATCCTTGACACTTTTCTTTTGGAAATCATTCAATAGTCTGACACCAATTCTGTTGCAATGACTGAAGAAAACCTTTAAATAGTACTAGTGAGAATAGAAACAATAATTTTAGAGCTGGAATGACCATAAATTAGCCTATGAAGAACCTAATTTTCACCTGTTGTTCTGAGTACAGATTTTGGATTATTCCTTTTCACACGAATGCAAAATATACATTCCCCACCCCCCCAAATCACATTGTACTCAGCACACTCCTTGTGGAGAGAGTATAATGGTGTTATTTGAGGCTGAGATTCTCTCTCAAAACGTGATAGTCACATCATCCCTAAAACTTATTCTACTGGATGGTCATTGCCTTTGACACAGATGTGCATGCCTCCTGTATGCCAAGCTGTGGTTGATGTAACTGCTTAGGTATATATGTAAACACAAGCATGTTGTCTCCTTTTTTCCTCTTTATCTTGGGTGAGAGCTGTATTTTTGTGGCTCAAACATTTTGAAGATTCTGCTTGTTTCATACATAGCTAGGTTGTTGGAAATAGTAAGATGGCTCCAAAAATTTCATGTCACTTGTGAATTGAAAAAATGGCATGTATAAATTTTAGCAGGCTTTGGAAACCTTTAAAAGTAAGTATGAGGGAACAGCGAGTTAGTTCACAGTTTGAATTTTACTCAGAAATTACCTCGTATACCATTACATTAATAAAGTATTTCACTGTTTGGCTGCCTTTTTTCAGTTGTGTAAGTATTGTAGTCATTATTTTTCTAGATTTCCTGAAATAGTTATTTAAAAGCTCTTTAAAAGAGTAAATGCTTTAAGACATTTACTGCATTTTTCAATAGAATTATTCTGTACTTAAAATTATATGAACTTTTAGGAAAGTTTATTAAAAATTTTAATAAATAAGCCTGTTTCCAAGAGAAGCTTAAAATGTGTTTGTTTACTTAACATTTAAAAATCCATTTGTCCTTAACTAAAACACTTACAAGGTAGGTAATGTTGACTTTGACTAAAAGTCAATTTTTCTTGTTTAGTTTATGCTACCTATCAGTCTCCCACTTTTAATGAATCTAGTTATTATCTACTGACATTTCTATTTGTTTTTTAAGGTTAACAATCAAGATGGTACATGCTGAAACCTTTTCTCGTCCCTTGAGTCGGAATGAAGTTGTTGGTTTAATTTTCCGTTTGACAATATTTGGTGCAGTAACATATTTTACAATTAAATGGATGGTAGATGCAATTGATCCAACCAGAAAGCAAAAAGTAGAAGCCCAGAAACAGGTATGATTAAAATGTTTGAGGATCATTTTTCTTATAGCTAATAAGTACTTTTTCATAAAACTAAGGATGTAGTAGAATTATAAATTAATGACAAATTCTATAAGACCCATGTGGAAATATGTTTTTATATAATATTTAATTTCATTATTCCAAAAAGAGTATTTTTTGTTAAATCCTTTTCAACTGTATAGGCAACTTAGAAAAAGTGAAGAATAAAAATAATAACAGTATTTTTAATGAATATCTTAGAATAATTTTTCAGCTTATAAATGAAGGAATCTAGGTAAAATTTTTCAACACACTAAACAAAAAATTGTATCTTCGGTAATGGTATACATTTTACTTTGTGTGACATGTGAAATGTTCCTGTTTTGTAAATAAGTTCATTTGTATCATATTTTAGACTCCACATGTAAGTGATATCATATGATATTTGTCTTTCTCTGTCTGATTTATTTCACTTAGTACGATAATCTCTGGGTCCATCCATGTTGCTGCAAATGGCATTATTTCATTCTTTTTTATGGCTGAGTAGTATTCCATTGTTAATATGTGTTCCACACATATTCTTTATGCATTCATCTGTCCATGGACTTTTAGGTTGCTTCCATGTCTTGGCTGTTATAAATAGTGCTGCTGTGAACATTGGGGTGCATGTATCTCTTTGATTCATAGTTTTCTCCTGATCTATCCCCAGAACTGGGCTTGCTGGATCCTATGATAATTCTATTTTCAGTTTTTTAAGGAACCTCAATACTGTCCTCCATAGTGGTTGAACCAGTTTACATTCCCACCAACAGTGTTGGAAGGTTCCCTTTTCCCCACACCCTCTCCAACATTTACTATTTGTAGACTTTTTAGATGATGACCATTCTGACTGGTGTGAAGTGATACCTCATTGTAGTTTTGATTTGCATTTCTCTAATAATTAGCAGTGCTGAATGTCCTTTCATCTGCTTATTGGCCATCTGTATATCTTTGAAGAAATGTCTATTTAGGACTTCTGCCCATTTTTGGATTGGATTGTTTGGTTTTTGTTGTTGTTACTGAATTGCATAGGCTGTTTGTATATTTTAGAAATTAGGCCCTTGTCAGTAGCATTGTTTGCAAATATTTTCTCCCAGTCCATAAGTTGTCTTTTCATTTTTTTTATGGTTTCCTTTGGTGGGTAAAAGCTTGTAAGTTTGATTGTGGAAGTCGTGTCTGACTCTTTGCAACCCCACGGATTGTACAGTCCATGGACTTCTTCAGGCCAGAATACTGGAATGGGTAGCCGTTCCCTTCTCCAGGGTATCTTCCCAACCCAGGGATCAAACCCAGATCCTCTGCATTGCAGGTGGATTCTTTACCAGCTGATCCACAAGGGAAGCCCAAGAATACTGGAGTGGGTAGCCTATCCCTTCTCCAGCGGACCTTCCCGACCCAGAAATCAAACTGGGATCTCCTACATTGCAGGGAGATTCTTTACCAACTGAGCTATCAGGGAAACCCTGATAAGTTTGACTAGCTCCCATTTATTTCTTTAGAAAACATTGCTATTGTTTATGTCAGAGAATGTTTTGCCTATGCTTTCTTCTAGGCGTTTTATGGTATCATGTCTCGTATTTAGGTCTTCGAGCCATTTTAAGTTTATTTTTTGTATGGTGTGAGCATCTTTTCTAACTTGATTGATCTACATGCAGCTGTCCAGCTTTCTCAACACCACTTGCTAAAGAGACTTTTTTTTTCTCCATCGTATATTAAAGATTTTAGATGATGTTCACAGCAACGTTTTATGAATAATTCACCTTACTGTAGCATATAACAGGAATTGGAATCAGTGTCAACTTAAAAAAGATGTACTACAAGAGTTGTGAGTTAAGTTTTATTGGGGACAGAATGAGGACTACAGGCCAGCAGACAGCACCTCAGATAGCTCTGAGAAACTGCTCCAGAGAGGTGGGGGCAAGGTCAGTGTTCGTGATTCTGGCGAAGGGGGAGTTCATGCAATGAGGCACTTACCTTACAGAAAGATTTTCTGCTGGTCACAAGGAGCTGATGTCTGAATTACTAGGGTTGTGCTAAACTATTATGATGGAAGTTATTGAATAGCTAGGTCATTTCCAAATAAAGATTCAGAAAGGAGAAGGCTGTAGCTGCCATTACTGCCGGTGTTATAAACCCTGCATTCGTGGCTGCTCCCACAACCACATCAGCACAGGAAATACCAGAGGCAGAGCCAGAGCCTAAAAAGGAGACTGAAAGTGAGGCTGAAGATAACATTGATGACTTAGAAAAGCACCTGTGTGGAAAGGCCCTGAAATCATTGCAGAAGGCTCAAGTGTCCCCACAGTCCTAGGTGGAAATGCTTGTTATAATGTAAATTTTATTTGGTTTGTATGCAACTCAGTTTCAGAATTGCGAAAATGTGTTTGAGCTTTAGACTATAACTTTTGTTGTAATAATTGCTAGGTTGAAGTTCACCATGTGAAAAAGAAAAACGGCATGGATATACATTGCAAAAGATGTCCCCAGTGTATTAGTGACATTTTTTTCATTGACAGCTGACTAAATTTGTTTAGAGTGAAGTATTTTAAGTCAAAAAAGAAAAATCCCCTTTTTAAAAAAGGGGGTTTAAATATTGTTGGCATTCTTATGGTTCATTTAAATAGCCCTGGCTATCCCCAGAGGTTTTTCTTTCTACTTTTTCTCTCTTTTTTTCTTTTTTCTGATTTGAGTCCTAGCACCCACTTATGACGCTTTCAGCCTTGTATGGTTTGCAGGCTTTCCCAGAACTACTATTGAACTACCACAAAAGTGTAAATGAATATTTTAGTGCCACAATCTTGCCTGCTGCCTGTGGAGTCTCAGCTGAAATGAATCAGGGTTCTAACTCCAAGATGAGACAGAAAATGAAAGCATGTAGTTTGCCAGGACACTGTGGTTTATTTGGATGGTTAACATGGGGTCGCAAAGAGTCGAACATGACTGAGTGACTGAACTGAACTGAACAAGTTGATTTGGAACATTGGGATTTCATTCTTTTCTCTTTTTTTGTAAAGGAAATTAACTAGTCCCAGGAAGGATCCTTCAGTTATATAAAATTTTGTTTTATGAAGAAAAAATAAGATTCAGAAATATTAATTACTGAACACTAACTTTCTCTTACAGAGAAACTAGAGATTTTGGACTGTTAGTAAGTAATGTTCGATGCCATCCTGAGATGTCCTCTATAAGAAAGCAACTGTTTTTAGAAATGATCACTGGTATTTATATTTACCAATCTACAGAATACTAATATAAAGGACAGTTAGTTCATGATTGTTTAAGGAAAGTGCGATGTGCTTTTCTATTAAAGAAGGTATGAGGAATGGAATTGATTTTGTTAAGGGGACAGGAAATATGTCTTATTTACCCGGGGAGGTGGATGGGTACAAGGGGCCACTGCTGGTACCAAGGCTCTGTTCCTCAGAGAGTTCAGGCAAAGGAAGCAAGTCCACTCTGGGTCTTTTCTCAGTCACCATAACTGTCAACTTAAAAGATGCACAACGTGAGAGTTGCCAGTGAAGTTTTATTTGGGATAAAATGAGGACTGTAGCCTGGGAGAAAGCACCTCAGATACCTCTGAGAAACTGCTGTTTATAAAGGTGTCAGGCAGGGTAGGTCAATATACATGATTTTGGTGAAGGAGTGTTCATGCAATCAAGCACTTTTTGTACAAAAAGGTTTTTTCTACTGGTTCCAAGGAGGTGATGTCACCATGAGGGGACTTACTTAGTGCTTTTCTAAATATAAGGAGATCAGGTCAGTTCAGTTGCTCAGTTGTGTTGGACTCTTTGTGACCCCATGGACTGCAGCACACCAGGCTTCCTTGTCCATCACCAACTCCTGGAGCTTGCTCAAATTCATGTCCATCGAGTTGGTGATGCCATCCAACTATCTCATCCTCTTTCGTCCCTTTCTCCTGCCCTGAATCTTTCCCAGCATCAGGGTCTTTTCCAAGGAGTCAGTTCTTAGCATCAGATGGCCAAAGTATTGGAGCTTCAGCTTCAGCATCAGTCCCACCAATGAATATTCAGGACCGATTTCCTTTGGGATTGACTGGTTTGATCTTCTTGGAGTCCAAGGGACTCTTCAAGAGACTTCTCCAACACCACAGTTCAAAAGCATCAATTCTTCAGCACCCAGCTTTCTTTATGGTCCAACTCTCACATCCATACATAACAACTGGAAAAACCATATCCTTGACTAGACGGACCTTTGTTGGCAAAGTAATGTCTCTGCTTTTTAATATGCTGTCTAGGTTGGTATAGCTTTTCTTCCAAGGAGCAAGTGTCTTTTAATTTCATGGCTTCAGTCAGCATCTGCAGTGATTTTGGAGCCCAAGAAGATATCAGTTCCTGAAAGTAACTGTCTGAAGACCTGTTCCAGCAGTTTCTCTGGAGCACAAAATGTCTCATTCTCAACCCTAGACTCCTTTCAGGGCATATCGAAGGTCAACAGCTGTGGCAGCACAGGATTCAGTCCTCTCAGGGACAGAAGGCAAATGCCCGTGGCAAGTGCCAATATGTCACTGACAAAGGAAACTAGAACCAAGTTGGTTATAGACAAGTAATGCTGGCAAAGACCTAGAATGAAGGAGTGACACAAAGAGTGGAATGGGTAAAGTAGGTAAATGTTCGAAGGACTTTGTGATGACGAGAAAAGGGACATCTTACAGATGAATCTGAGATTTGTCTGGAATCCTCAGACTCATAGTGAGTCTTTTATAGAGTTTTAGAATCTTCAGCAGCAGCAGCAGAATCTGTATATGGGGCAAGTACTTGAGAAGATGACGTTTGATTTGGGCATATTGAGATTGTGTTGGTGGTAGGAATCCAAGGGAAAATATTTATGGAGTTGTTGAAATTGTAGGTCTAAATGGCAGGGGAAGGATCAGTCTTCGTGTTAGACACTTAGTCGTGTCCAACTCTTTGTGATTCCTTGGACTATAGTACACAAGGATCCTCTGTCCATGGGATTCTCCAGGCAAGAATACTGGAGAGGTTGCCATTTATCTGCATATTTTACTTTCTTGCAAGCTCATGAATGCCTTGTAGATGGCAGACTGCTCCGGGAGACTGAACCCGGGTCTCCCACCTTTCAGGCAGACTTTTTACCAACTGAACCACCAGGGAAGCCATAAAGAAAGTGAAAGTTGCTCAGTTGTGTCTGACTCTTTGCAACCACATGGGCTGTAGCCTGCCAGGCCCCTCTGTCCACAGAATTCTGCAGCAAGAATACTGGAATGGGTAGCTATTCCCTTCTCCAGGGGATCTTCCCAACCCAGGGATCGAACCCAGGCCTCCCACATTGCAGGCAGATTCTTTATTGTCTGAGCCACCAGAGAATCCCAACAGTCTTTGGAGATTGCTTATCAGATGCCCTTAAATAATTGGACTCTTTAGAGCAGTGAGTCTTGGTAAGATAGGGTAGGCCCCGGGGCTATTGGTATGTTGTTATTGTTGAGTCCCTAAGTTGTGTCCTGCTCTTTGTTACCCAGTGGACTGTAGCACACATGGCTTCACTGTCTTCCTAGAGTTTATTCAGATTCATGTCCATTGAGTTAGTGATGCTATCTGTCTCATCCTCTGCTGCCCTCTTCTTTTACCTTTGATCTTTCCCAGCATCAGGATCTTTTTCAGTGAGTCGGCTGTTTGCATCAGGTGACCATAGTATTGGAGCTTGAGCTTCAGCTTCAGCATAGTCCTTCCAATGAATGTTCAGGGTTGATTTCTTTTAGGATTGACTGGTTTGATATCCTTGCTGTCCGAGAGATTCTCAACAGTATTCTCAAGCACCACAGTTTGAAAGCATCAATTCTTTAGCTCTCAGCCTTCTTTGGAGTCCAATTCTTAGATCTGTACGTGACTACTGGAAAAACCATACCTTTGACTATACATACAGATCTTTGTCAGCAAAGGGATATCTCTGCTTCTTAATGCACTGTCTAGGTCTGTCATAGCTTTCCTTCCAAGGATCAGGTGTCTTAATTTCATCACTGCAGTCACCATCCATAGTGATTTTGGAACCCAAGAAAAGAAAAATTGTCACTGGTTCCACTTTTTGCCCTTCTATTTGCCACAAAGTGATGGGACTGGATGCCATGATCTTAGTTTTTTTAATGTTGAGTTTAAAGCCATCTTTTTCACTCTCTTTCACCCTCATCACGAGGCTCTTTAGTTCCTCTTTGCTTTCTGCCATTAGAGCAGTATCATCTTTATATATGTTGTTATTTCTTCTGGCAGTCTTGATTTCAGCTTGTGATTCTTCCAGCCCAACATTTCACATGATGTACTCTGCATATAAGTTAAATAAGCAGAGTGACAATACAGCCTTGTCTTATTGCTTTCCCAATTCTGAACCAGTTCATTTTTCCATGTCTGGTTGTAGCTGTTGCTTCTTGATCTGTGTACAGGTTTCTCAGGAGGCAGGTAAGGTGATAAGTTATTCCCATCTCTTTAAGAATTTTCCACAGTAAGACTTGAGGTTTTTTTCACCAAATTACTCTTCCACTTTGCTCCTTCAACTATTAGGATTTATACACTAAAATATCTGTTGAGAGCATATGTGACTGGGAGGTCTCTAAAGGAGATGTTATATAATATAAACAATAGGCTGAAGAGTAAGCCTTCATTTAGGGGATAGGAAGATGGTGCAAACCAAGTGGAGAATGAATAGGTCAGTGTGGTAAGTACCTGGACTGACCTTCCTGCTGAAAATAACTAAATAATCTACATATTTTAAATCATATAAAGACATTCATGAGCTTGCAAGAAAGTAAAATATGCAGATAAAAAACGTAAAGGGAAAATTCAGAAAGGTAAATTGAGTTTGATGGCTAACTTTTACAATTGGTAGAATTTCCTAAACCTACAGAATTTGAGCTTCTGTTTTTATGATCCAGAGGAGATCAGAGTACAAAGCATAGTACCAATCCAAGATGTGGAGAGCCTCAGAGATGATATTCCCATCAAAGCCTCAAAGATAATATTCTTTGACCCCCCCCCAAAGACTGTATGTATTTAAAGACAAAGATGTAGTTATTGTTTAGAAAAAGAAATTTAAGTTGAATTTAACATAAGTTGAAAAATGTGCATTAAAGCATCAGGAAAGCTGATTGAACAAAAATTAACTTTAAGGCAAAAATATTAATAGAGAAAATGAGGTTCACTGCAGTATGATTAAAAATTCAATTCACCAAGAAGTATAACATTTCTATATGTGCATCTGTTAATGTAGCATTAAAATACATAAAGCGAAAATATAAGGAATCACAGAGAGAAATAACATAGTCATCACCGTGGTGGAAGGTTTTAAACATTTCTTTCAATAATTGATAGATGAAACATTTTTAGAGAATGTAGATTTAAACAAATAACAAGCTTTATCTGTGCCTGTATGTTGTACATTGTACCCAAAACAAATGTTGAGTGCATCTCCCAAGCATGCATACAAGATTTGTGACATTAAACCAAATGCTGGTTTATAAAGCAAAATCTGAAGTTTCATTTTACTGTTAGCATATTTATTACAGGGCTTCCCCGATGGCTCAGTGGGTAAAGAATCTGCCAGCAATGCGAGAGACACAGGAGACACGGGTTCAGTCCCTGGGTCAGGAAGATCCCCTGGAGTAGGAAATGGCAAGCCACTTAAGTATTCTTGCCTGGAAAATTCCATGGACAGAGGAGCCTGGCGGGTTACAGTCCATGAGGTTGCAAAGAGTCAGACACGACTGAGCGGCAAAGCACACACACACACACACACACACACACACACACAGTGGCTATACTGTAGAACAATAAGATCATTAGACATATCCAATAACTTTGGAGAGTAGGGAACATTTCTAAATAACTCTTAGGTAAAAGAACACATAGAAATGATATTGTAATTTAATTAAACTTAAAATATTAGGTAGTATTTAGGGAGAATTGGGCTTCCCTGGTAATTCAGCTGGTAAACAATCCCACTGTAATGCAGGAGACCCGGTTCCATTCCTGGGTCAGGAATATCCTCTGGAGAAGGGATAGGTTACCCACTCCAATATTCTTGGGCTTCCCTGGTGGCTCAGTCGGTAAAGAATTTGCCTGCATTGTGGGAGACCTCAGTTCGATCCCTGGGATGGGAAGATACCCTGGGGAAGGGCATGGCAACCCACTCCAGTATTAGGCCTGGAGAATGCCCATGGACAGGAGACTGGTGGGCTACAGTCCATGGAGTCCCAAAGTGTTGGACGTGACTGAGCAACTAAGCACAGCACAGGGAGAATTTATGCTCTTAAGTATTTTTCTTAGGAAAGTAGGTGGAAAATCGATAAAGTAAATATCCAGCTTGGGCTGAGGAAAATGTTTTTAACAAAGTAAACCCATGGATAGTGAACAAATGGAGATAATAAAGATAGGATGATTTAATAAAAAGTAGGATAATGAGAGAATGAATAGAAATATAGAAAATGAATATATAATGGAAAAGTACTACCAAAAGTTTGTTATTTGAAAAGACTGATAAAATTGACACTCTGTAAGACCAATCAAGAAAAAAGTGAAGCTACCAATAATGGAAAACTCAGCAAGCAGTGGCCACAGGACTGGAAAATGTCAGTTTTCATTCCAATCCCAAAGAAAGGCAATGCCAAAGAATGCTCAAACTACCACACAGTAGCACTCATCTCACACGCTAGTAAAGGCATGCTCAAAATTCTCCAAGCCAGGCTTCAGCAATACATGAACCGTGAACTTCCAGGTGTTCAAGCTGGTTTTAGAAAAGGCAGAGGAACCAGAGATCAAATTGCCAACATCTGCTGGATCGTGGAAAAAGCAAGAGTTCCAGAAAAACATCTATTTCTGCTTTATTGACTATGCCAAAACCTTTGACTGTGTGGATCACAATAACCTGTGGAAAAATCTGAAAGAGATGGGAATTCCAGACCACCTGACCTGAAATCTATATGCAGGTAAGGAAGCAACAGTTAGAACTGGACATGGAACAACAGACTGGTTCCAAATAGGAAAATTAGTACATCAAGGTTGTATATTGTCACCCTGCTTATTTAACTTATATGCAGAGTACATCATGAGAAACGCTGGGCTGGAGGAAGCACAGGCTGGAATCAAGATTTCTGGGAGAAATATCAATAACCTCAGATATGCACATGACACCACCCTTATGGCAGAAAGTGAAGAGGAACTAAAATGCCTCTTGATGAAAGTGAAAGAGGAGAGTGAAAACGTTGGCTTAACGCTCAACGTTCAGAAAACTAAGATGGCATCCAGTCCCATCACTTCATGGGAAATTGATGGGGAAACAGTGGCTGACTTTATTTTTCTGGGCTCCAAAATCACTGCAGATGGTGATTGCTGCCATGAAATTAAAAGATGCTTACTTCTTGGAAGGAAAGTAATGACCAACCTGGATAGCATATTAAAAAGCAGAGCTATTACTTTGCCAACAAAGGTCTATCTAGTCAAGGCTACGGTTTTCCAGTGGTCGTGTATGGATATGAGAGTTGGACTGTGAAGAAAGCTGAGTGCTGAAGAATTGATGCTTTTGAACTGTGGTGTTGGAGAAGACTCTTGAGAGTCCCTTGGACTGCAAGGAGATCCAACCAGTCCATCCTAAAGGAGATCAGTCCTGGGTGTTCACTGGAAGGACTGATGCTGAGGCTGAAACTCCAATACTTTGGCCACCTCATGTGAAGAGTTGACTTGTTGGAAAAGACCCTGATGCTGGGAGGGATTGGGGGCAGGAGGAGAAGGGGACGACAGAGGATGAGGTAGCTGGATAGCATCACCAACTCGATGGACATGAGTTTGGGTGAACTCCGGGAGTTGGTGATGGACAAGGGAGGCCTGGTGTGCTGCCATTCATGGGGTCACAACGAGTCAGACACGACTGTAGCGACTGAACTGATCTGAACTGAACCAATAACTAAGAATGATAAAAGACAATGCAATGGCAGATGCTGTAGGCGTTAAAAATTAAGACAGTTAATAATTATATCAGTAAATTTGAAAACCTAAATGACATAGACAAACTTAGAAAATTGTGAATTACCATAGCTGACTTAGGAATTAGAATACATGTATAGTTCCATAACTATGAAATAAATTGATACTGGAAAAAATATTTCCATAAAACTACAAGCTCATAGGATTCTACTGGCAAATTCTAGCAAGATTTAAGAGACAATAATAACAATTTTATATTAACTTTTCTAGAGACTAGGTAAAGAGGAAACACCAAACCTTTCTATGAGGGTAGCATAACAACAATTCCAAAACTTGAAAATGAATGTAAAAATTTTAAACGAAATATTAGCACCTAAGTTGTGATAACCAAAGGTATTTTCAGACATTACTAAATGTCCCCTGGGGATACAAAGTCACCCCTGATTGAGAACCACTGTTTCAGAGCATGGCCTAAAGGAACACATACAGGATGGCTTCACATTTATAGAAGTACAGTGAAAAAGAAGAGTTAAATGCTGTTATAGGTTATAGGTGCAGAAAATAGGATACCTTGTACAGCCGACACGTTTGAAGTCAGTGAAAGAGAAGTTATTTGTAAGAAAGAGATAGAAGAATCTGAAAAAGTCTGCTTTATCCATTAATGCAGTAAGTTTATAGAGGGTGGCTAATGAAAAATGATGTGGTTCATGGCACTTTTTAAAAAATGCCATAGTAATATGATCAACACACATCCTAATCCTGTAACTAACCTATAATCATGCCCTGTGATATGAATATTTTTAAGAGTAGCAATATTGCTGACAAATAGCAAGATTATATATAATCAGAAGTGATCTAGGAAAATGTAACAGAAAAAATCTAAGTAAATGTGATTTATCAGGGCACCTTCATTTCTAAAAAGATTCACTTAGTTGAAATGTGAATATGTTGTCTCTAGTGGCCACAAAGTCTAATCATGTAATTGAGGAAACCAATATATAATATGTGATGGTTAGAATATAGGCTCAAGTTGGGACTGCCTGGATTCACATGTTGTCTATCTCATTTGCTCACTTAAACTAAGACTGATAACTTAGTCTGACCTAAGCTTCAGTTGCTTTTTCTGTGTTGGGGAAAAATTGTACCTACGTTGGGGAAAAATTGTACCTACCTCATAGAATCTCGCTGAGAATTCAGTGAGTTAATCCATCTAGAGTGTTTTGGTATGATGTACAACACATTCAGTAAATGTTTATCCTTATCCTTATTTTAATTAAAAGCTTTGTTGCTTTACTAGAGCTTACAATTTAAGGCTCCTTTTGCCCAGCTCTAAAAATATGTGAAAGTGTTAGTTGCTCAGTCTTGTGTTACTCTTCGCGGCTCCATGGACTGTAGCCTGCCAGGCAGCTCTGTCCCTGAATTTTTCCGGACAAGAATACTGGAGTGGTTTGCCATTCCCTTCTCCAAAAAATATGTGCAAGCATACTCCTAATTCAAAATTATTTTTATTGTCTCTGGTTGCCTAGCCTCAAGAATTGACTTTAACCAAAAAGGGTAGCATCAGAGAACAGTCTGAAATTAGGTAGGTCAGAACACCTGTTGTAGATATATAGGTAATTTCAGGAAAGTTAGACACCTGTTTTCAGATACTCTACAAATTTAAGGAAAGAACCTTTAGTTGTCCATTTCTTAATACCCTGAACTCCTTTATCTTTTGTCTTAAGGCTTAATCTGCATCTGTCATAATAATCTTCCTAGGAAAGAGAAATCTGATTGGACCTTCGAGACTCATTGTAGTGCTGAGAGGCCGTGTATTATATTTCTTCAGTCATGTGCTCTATTTTCTCATTTCCCAAGAGCTGATTTGAATTGCCCTGGTTTCTGTGGAGTAGACCTTCAAGTCTTTTTTTAGCCTAAGGACTTAACAATGGGGAAGGATGAAATCAGATGGTGTAGAATATCTGGAAAATCTTGCATGTCTATTCATTGCTCTGTAGACTTCACAGGTACATGTTTTGAAGTGCTAGTGTCTAAATATCAAACTAACGGAGGTTGCTTGTTTTTTCTTTCTAGGCAGAAAAATTAATGAAACAAATTGGTGTGAAAAATGTGAAGCTTTCAGAATATGAAATGAGTATTGCTGCTCATCTAGTAGACCCTCTTAACATGCATGTATGTATCCTTAATCTTATTATTTTTTTTGTCTAACATTTTGTCTCAAGAGTCCCAAAGACCATGACTAGGTTTAATGATTCTCTGGGAGGAACCAGAATCCAGTGCAGTCATATTCATGAACATAAGGTGTTACAGCAAAAGGATACAGGACAAAATCAGCCAAGAAAGAGGGGACACGTAGTGAAGTCTTTAGGAAATCAGACAAGCTCCCAGGAGTTCTCCCAATGAAGTCACACAGAATGTACTTAATTCTTTCATCAGAAGGTTGTGAGAACGCATATCAAATGCTTTCCACGAAAGAAGCTCATTAGAGACTTAGGGCTCAGGGTTTTAATTGGGATTGGTCCCATTTTCCTAACATGTATCTAAATTCTGGACTCTCATAAGGAAAATAGGTGTCCACCATAAACCATATTGTTTACACAGTTTAGACACAGCAAGCTGTTCTTATCTGGAGAACGGAGGAAGCTCCTGAAATCTTTAGTATCTCCCATACCCCAACCAAGGGCTAGCTGTGCATGCAGGGCTCTCTAAGGATAATAGTCTCAGGCCCACTTGTAGTAACCTTTCTGGCACACATTTGTTTAGTTAAACTTGTACTTTTATATATTCACCTTGTGGCATGTAAAATTACTGCTGTAAGTTGATGTTTGACATGGAGGTGAAATCTAAATTTTTATGATCAAGTATGATAGCACAAGATTCTGAATCCCAGTTTTTCCATTTATGGCCTTGGCGAATGATTTCCTCTTTTGAGTTTCAATTTCCTCATATGTAATCCAGGGACAATGTAATATCTGCTCTTCTTACTTCTAAAGGATTATTTTGAGCATCAGATTAATGTAATTTATAAATTCTGAAATCCTAGGTGAATATTTTGAAACATAGGTATAAATAAATAAATAGAATGAAATATGATATCTCCAAATTTAGGAAATAAAAATGTACAGTGTCTGTTAATATCTTTATGCACAGAGACATACATGCCCTTCCAGAATTAATCCTCCATTTGAAATGAGGATCCTTTGTTATAGTTACAGTGAAAATAAGTGAGGATTTTTTTCAGTTCTGGCTATTATTTTTCCTTTTTTTTTATGGTGGAGAATAAATCTGTTGTAAACATTGCTTTTGACCAGCCCCACTTCCAGCCCCTTTACTCTTCTAAATCAAAGCTAGGTTGTTTTTGTTTGTTTTTCAGATATTTTTCAGTTAGTTTATAGACTGCCCTCCCCCGACTCCCTCCAATTTTTTTTTTTAAAGCTGAGTCAGAAGGCTTTAAAATACACAAGCCGTTTCTATTTTGAACACTTATATCCCCTGTTACTCTTTATAAATATAGAAATTTTGACACAGTTTCCTTTTGATCAGTGAAGTTCCGAAGCCCAGTTTGATGAGTTTAGGCCTTGTTTCTAAACTCCTTCCTATTACGTTTGACAGCATCATGTATGAATTAGGCACACTCCTGGTGGAGCTCTTCCTATTAGCTAGTGCTAAATTATCTGTCTCAGCTAGCTCTCAATTGTCTTGGTGTGGAGTATTTCCTTCTCTTAATAGAATGACTTCAGCTTATTAGATCCCTGCCAGACCTAGTGCTTTTTCTTTTTAAATAATAGGTAGTTGACTGTTAAATTTCTTTTCGCAGCTCACAGTAGCTTAATAATTTCAGTATTGCTTAAGAATACTTACATTAATATATCATTTTTTAAAAACTTATTATTTAGGTATAATCAAGTCTTATCATTTTGGGGTTTTTTGTTTGTTTTTTTACTTCAGTGACTATACATTAGTTGTAAAATTTCATGCTGACTTTACCTTTTACCAGGTTACTTGGAGTGATATAGCAGGTTTGGATGATGTCATTACAGATCTAAAAGACACAGTCATCTTACCTATCAAAAAGAAGCATTTGTTTGAAAATTCTAGGCTTCTACAGCCTCCAAAAGGTATGTTAAAAGTTTATATTTGTGAAAACATTAAAAATCTGGAGAACACGGAAACTTTCTACCTTTATAGAATTGACGTTTTTAAAGTTGGATTTTCAAGAGATTGCTGAGATCCAGTGAATGATTTTATAAATAATAATTTTAAGATAATTGCTCATTCTTCAGCTTTCCAAATTTAGATAATTTTTCCCCTATATAGATATTATATGTCCAAATAATCCCTTTATTTCAAATTCATATTTATTACAAGAAAATGAAATTAAGGAAATCAATGATAAAAAAAGATTCAAAGTAAAAATATGGGTCTTTGTCAAAGAGAAAATAAGACTCCTTTTTCTTTTTTCACTATTCTAGTGATTTTTTTTTTCCCTTTTGGTGTTTCTATTTACTTTTAGATTACAATAGTTTTTGTTTTTTTAAAAGAAATAGTGAATGGATGAACTGGAAATTAAGAAATTAAATGTTACTTATTTTTAAGGGGAACATTTTCTTATTCCTACTTAGTAATAACTGCAGAAGCCTTGTAACTCAAGAATTGACAGTATTTATAAATGCATCCTTAAATACAGTACTTCTATTATTAATCATTCACATATTGATCATGTTTAAGGTTTATTGAAGGCAATTCAAATGTAGCTTTCTTGATAATTGATGGTGAGATCTATAGAGGTGTGTTGCCGTGGCTTTCAGATACAAATTCTGTAGTGTAGCTTATTTATTGCCATCTAGTAGAAGCTTCTCTTTATTGTATTATCAAAGCTAGCGAGGTTGCTAGTCAAGACTGAAATCAAATTATTAGATAAATACATTTCTCAAAAAAGTAGTATCTTTAAAAATATAAAAATAACATGTATAAATTGTAGTTGTTTATAATCTTAACTAATTTTACAGCTGTATTAGAAAGTGCATTAAATTGAAACAAATAGCTGTACATTTTTATGAAGTAGAAAACTTTTGTTTCTGGTAAATAGAGGATAACAGTTATCAAAAATCGCATACTTCTTCATTAACTAGAACAACAAATCTGTTTTTTATGTCTTTCTTTTATTTTCTGAAACAGCAAAACTGCTTTTTTTCCCCTAACAAAATGCATTTAGTTTATTGTGATTAAGAGAAAGTTTTCCCCAAAGAAAATTTCAAATGATTTATCTGTGCCCAGATCAAAAGAGTAAGATAGAGATTGGATTATTAAGTTCTTTGCTACCTTCTTGCAGGTTGTTTATAGTGTGAAGAATGAACTTTTGTGAATTTTCATGTCTTCAGTTTCACAGTGCTAACGAATATAGGAAATTTTCTCATCAGTGATGTTTTAGGCTAGGTAATTGGGTGACTTAACCAATTGGACTTGGTTTAAAACCCCAATTAGCATAGCAGATGCCAAATTATGAGGCGGTACTTTTAACAGCCTTATGTAAATCTGGTTTTTATTTAAATGCATCATCTGAAACTAAGGATGGTTCCAAATTTTTTTAAGTTAAATAAGTATTTCCTTGTTATGTGATCTAAAGCAGCAGTCCCCAGGGACCAGTTTAGTGGAAGACAAAGATTGTTATCCTGAACTGGACTGTTTGATGAAGGGAGGAAGCACGAGGGTGCTGTAACCCCAAGTAGATGTCATCACTGACACAAACTTAGGATGTGGCACCTTCCTTTCTACTATAAGAAAAGATTAATAGAAATGAATATTATGAAGCATTTTCATATGAGCAGAATTAATATTATGTTGATTATCCCATAAACTAGCAAATCTCATCCTCTTAAAGGAGATAATAAAATAACATGTTAATTTCCAGGTGTGCTTCTCTATGGGCCTCCAGGCTGTGGTAAAACGTTGATTGCCAAGGCCACAGCCAAAGAAGCAGGCTGTCGATTTATTAACCTTCAGCCTTCAACACTGACGGATAAGTGGTATGGAGAATCTCAGAAACTGGCTGCTGCTGTTTTCTCCCTTGCCATAAAGCTACAGCCTTCCATCATCTTTATAGATGAAATAGGTATGCTATGTTTTCTAAACAGTGTGCAGTGGACTTGCATGTACATGTTTCCTTCTGCTTATATGTTTGTCCAGGGTAGGCACCTAGAAGTTGAACCATCAGATTCTGTGATGTGTCCATCTTCAACTTTATTAGGATCACTAGTGTTAATTACTGTGTTACACCAGTTCTTATCAAAGTGGTTATACCCATTTTCACTCTCATCAGTATATAGTTTGTTTCCTTACATACTCCTCCCCAAAACTTCTCTTTTCAGGCAGTAACGTTAATTTATGTCAATTTAAAGAGCGAGAATCATCTCATTGTTTTGTGTTTGCTGCTTACTAGTACGTTTGTGTATCTTTTAGCAAGTTGATTAGCGATTTAGGTTTCCTTGCTTGTAAATTGCCAGGTTTTTTTGGGGATTATTTGCATTTTCCTTTGTAATTCTTTGATAATGTTTTAATATGATTACAAATATTTTCTAGACTGGCTTGTCTTTTCGCTTTATGTTAGTTTCTTTATGAATATTTAAATTGAATGTAGTTTTGTTTGTCAGTCTTTTTCTTTTATGATTTATATTTTGTGTGCCTGATTTACAAATCCCTCACTACCTCCTTAAATGCTTTTGTTTTTAAAATATATAATGTGAAGTAGGAATCTAGTTAAATTCCTTGCCATATGGACTGTCAACATAAATGGATCATCTTTCTCTGTCATGACTTTTATATTAGTGAACTTTTCTCTATTTAACATTTTATGGATCATCTGCATTTTTGTTACAGTAAGTTAAATAAAGCTACATTAGTTAAAACTGGCTTTGAATTAATTTTACTATTATATGTAATATAATAAGCTGTATAGAATTATACATAGAGAAAGATAGGTATAGATATGAAGTATTTTGGTTACATGTTTGCCTTGTGTATCTTACTAATTTATTCCTTTTTTGTGTGATTTTTGCTTTAAATTTTGCATAAGAGAACATTTGCTAGATTTTTAAAAATTTTAACATGAGACTCTTTAATAAGGAGTGTGGTCAGTTTGCTTTTATTTTGATAGTTGACAGATTTATTTTGACCACTTAACTGTGTGCCTTTTATTTACCAATCTAGTGGACTTTTGTGCTTTTTCTTTTTATTCCCTTTTCCCTGTTGTGGTAGCTTTCTCCTTCTCCAGGGGATCGTCCTATCCCAGGGATCAAACCCGGGTTTCCTGCTTCACAGCCAGATTCTTTACCATGTGAGCCACCAGGGAAGCCCCTTAGCATAGCTGTTTGTCTTAAAAGTCTAGGCTAATTATTTCTCCCCTCTTACCAAATAAGACAGGGATCTTAGAGCTCTTGAATACCAATCACTCCTCTCATCTCTTACATGTTTCTGATAACAGTTTCTCTTATTTTTTACTTTCCATATTAGTTGTTATTTTTATATTGGCATTGCTTGTCTAGAGACCACTTTGCCACTTTTTTTGTTCACTATTACTTTTTGAACCTGCCTTTTCTGGATTTAATTTCCTTCCTCCTGAAGTCAAAATTCTTTCAGCAGAGATTGTGAGTACAGCAGCTTCTGTCTTTGTGTGAAAATGTGTTCATTCTGTGTTTTTATTTTTAAATAATAACAGAATTATATTTCCTTTCAATATTTTAAAGTTAGAAGTCCACTGTCTGTCAGTCTTTTTGTTGCTTTTGAGAAATCTTATGACCCAATATTTCTTTGTAATTTAATCTATATTTTCTGTCTACTTGCTATTCAAATTACAAGATTTCTATTTTATTTTATATATATATATATATGTACACACACTTCTTCAACTCTTTACTTAATGACTTGAGTCATTTCCATAGTTTTAGCATCTAGGTCTACCGTCTACCATATCTCATCAGTTCTAAAACACACTACTTTATTTTAGTTTTTTATATTTTAATATCTGAAATTGGGATAGCATGTTTAATTGGCAGGATTTTTTCCTCTTCTTTAAAAAATAATTTTATTTATTTTTGGCTGTGCTGGGTCTTCATTGCTGCATGAGCTTTTCTTTAATTGCAGCGAGGCAGAGGCTACTCTCTAATTGTGGTGTGCAGGCTTCCCATTATGGTGGGTGGAGCACGGGCTCTAGAGCTCGGGGGCTTCAGTAGTTGTGACCCCTGTCCTCAGGAGTCGCAGCTCCCAGGCTCTAGAGCACAGAGGCACAGTTGGGGCACATGGGCTTAGCTACTGCACAGCACGTGGGATCAAACCCATGTCTCCTGTATTGATAGGCAAATCCTTTACTACTGAGCCACCAGGGAAGCCCCAAGTTTTTTCTTCTTTTAGTATTATAATTTACTTGGCAATGTTTTAAAAGTTTTGTTGATGCATAAACTATCAGTCATTGAGTAAGTTATAAAAAGCAATTCTTTGATTGGCTATATTTAGTCTCATAACCATTGGGTTTGTATTCTATTAAAAGTGAACTTTAGAAGTTCTATTTATTTTTCAGATTTAGCTGTTTTTACTATAGCTTGCTCTTCTGTTAGAATTTCAGTCCCTTTTATGTCTTCAGAATTTAAAGCATACTATTATAATACAGTTTTCTGGATTGTTCTGTTTTTTGAAATTCTACTTCTCCTTTACATTGTTAACTCTTTCACAGTAGTTTGTTTCCATGTGTCATTTCTCACTTTAGATTGCTTATGACTTGGTTTTGTATGAGAATTCTGTGTTGCCTAAAATGATCCAGAGTTGTTTTGTGTCTTCCACTTAGGGCTTTTAAGATCCAATTTCTTAACATGGATGTTCTTAGACTGAAAGATGGTTCGAACTTAGACTTCAAACCTGAGAGAGAGCCCCTGTGATCCTGGTTTTTTAATTTTTCAGGGGGTACATATTTCCCTCCAGAGTCCAGGCATTACAAGCTTCCTTAACTCACTGTAGTGATGAGCAGAATTTTTTTCGTGTCTGTACTTTCTGTGAGTGTACATCCTTTTGGGCATCTTTTTCTCTCCTTCTTACAATCTCAGATATTAACACTTTTTTTTTTTTTAATTAAAAGGTTTTTTTTTTTTAGAACAGTTCCAAGTTTAAAGCAGAGAAGGCAATGGCACTCCACTCCAGTACTCTTGCCTGGAAAATCCCATGGACAGAGGAGTCTGGTAGGCTGCAGTCCATGGGGTCGCTAAGAGTCAGACACGACGAAGCGACTTCACTTTCACTTTTCACTTTCATGCATTGGAGAAGGAAATGGCAACCCACTCCAGTGTTCTTGCCTGGAAAATCCCAGGGATGGGGGAGCCTCGTGGGCTGCCATCTACGGGGTCGCACAGAGCCGGACACGACTGAAGCGACTTAGCAGCAGCAGCAGCAAGTTTAAAGTTGAGCAGAAAGTACAGTGCCCATGTACCCCCCCATAAACAGTTTCCCTATTAATATTTTGTGTTAGTGTGATGTATTTGTTATAATTAATGAACCGTTATTATTATTAATAACTGAAGTCCAGGTTCATTATTTTGTTTTGTACAGTTCCATGGTCTGACAAAAATATAATATCATGTATCTTCCCAATATCAGACATAACACTTTCACCACCCTAAAAATCCCCAGTCCTCTATATGTTTATCCCTCTCAAATGCCTCCCTCCCAAACTCCTGGCTACATCTCTTCATATGCTTATTTGCCATCTGTCTATCTTCTTTGGTAGGATCTTTATCCATATCTTTTGCTCATTTTTTAAGTGGGTTGTTTTCTTGTTGAATTTTAAGAGTCCTTCATATATTTTGGATACAAGTCTTTTGTCAAATATGTGTTGTATAAATATTTTTTTCCCATTCTCAGGCTTGTCTTCTCTTAAACCATGTCCTCCCCAGAACAGGAAGTTCATTTTGATTAAAGTCCAACTTAACACTTTTTTCTTGGATGGACTTTGCTTATGGTGTTATATGTAAAAACTCGTTACCAAACCCAGGGTTTGAGATTATATAATAGAAATAGACGGGGAAACAGTGGAAACAGTGTCAGACTTTATTTTGGGGGGCTCCAAAATCACTGCAGATGGTGACTGCAGCCATGAAATTAAAAGACGCTTACTCCTTGGAAGGAAAGTTATGACTAACCTAGATAGCATATTAAAAAGCAGAGACATTGCTTTGCCAACCAAGGTCCGTCTAGTCAAGGCTATAGTTTTTCCTGTGGTCATGTATGGATGTAGAGTTGGACTGTAAAGAAAGCTGAGTGCCGAAGAATTGATGCTTTTGAACTGTGGTGTTGGAGAAGACTCTTGAGAGTCCCTTGGACTGCAAGGAGATCCAACCAGTCCATCCTAAAGGAGATCAGTCCTGGGTGTACATTGGAAGAATTGATGCTGAAGCTGAAACTCCAATACTTTGGCCACCTCACGTGAAGAGTTGACTCATTGGAAAAGACTCTGATGCTGGGAGGGATTGGGGGCAGGAGGAAAAGGGGACAACAGAGGATGAGATGGCTGGATGGCATCACAGACTTGATAGACATGAGTTTGAGTAAACTCCAGGAGTTGGATGGACAGGGAGGCCTGGCATGCTACGATTCACGGGGTCGCAAAGAGTCAGACACGACTGAGTGACTGAACTGAACTGAACTGAAAGAATAAATAATTTATTGATAATTTCTAAGGTTAATGATTTTTTTTCTTCTAGACTCCTTTCTACGAAACCGTTCCAGTTCTGACCATGAAGCTACAGCCATGATGAAAGCTCAGTTTATGAGTCTCTGGGATGGATTGGATACTGATCATAGCTGCCAGGTATTAGAAATCTGCCTTTTTTTTGTTATTGTTGATGGTGGTAGAAAATGTGTCCAGCTGTTTGTTAAGCTTTTTTATAATTTTTTTTCATAAATTATACTTATCCGTAAATGGTGAGTATCTGAAAGTTGATGATTTGTTTATGTCTTCATCCATTTTGCTGCTCCTAAGTCACTTCAGTTGTGTCCAACTCTGTGCGACCCCATAGACGGCAGCCCACCAGGCTCCCCCATCCCTGGGATTCTCCAGGCAAGAACACTGGAGTGGGCTGCCATTTCCTTCTCCAATGCATGAAAGTGAAAAGTGAAAGTGAAGTTGCTCAGTCGTGTCCAACTCTTCGTGACCCCATGGACTGCTGCCTACCAGACTCCTCCGTCCCTGGGATTTTCCAGGCAAGAGTACTGGAGGGGTTCCGTTGCCTTCTCCTTCATCCATTTTGAGGGTTCATAATTAATAAAATATTAAAAAAGATTTCCCAAATGCCCAAAACAAATACAACAGAAGAGAGCAAAACCAGGTATTAGAACCTTTTATGTCACAAAAAGGAAGTGACTGGCTCTGAGTATTCTGTGCATTTCTTCAGACTCTTACCCTGAGTCCTTCTAGTATTTACTCTCAGTTCTTATGTCACTTAAGTTTTTGTATAGCAGTGTAGTTAACCCCAAACTCTCCCACACTTTTCCCTTTTGGTATCCTTAAGTTTGTTTCCTATGTTCTGTCAGTCGGTTTCTGTTGCAGATTCTGCATGTAAGTGACATCATGTGATATTTGTCGTTCTGTCTGAAATACTTCACTTAGTATGATAATCTCTAGATCCATATTGCTGCAGTTGTCATTATTTTATTCCTTTTTATGGCTGAGTAATAGTCCATTGTATGTATGTACCACATCTTCTTTATCCATTCCTCTGTTGTTGTCGTTGTTAAGTTGCTAAGTCATGCCCGACTCTTTGTGACCCCATGGATTGCAGCACACCAGATTTCCTTGTCCATCACTATCTCCTGGAGTTTGCTCAAACTCATGTCCACTGAGTCAGTGATATTATCTAACCATCTCTTCCTCTGTTGGCCCCTTCTCCTCTTGCCCTCAGTCTTTCCCAGCATCAGGGTGCTTTCCAATGAATCATCTCTTTGGATCAGGTGGCCAAAGTATTGAAGCTTCAACTTCAGCATCAGTCCGTCCAATGAGTATTCAGGGTTGATCTTCTCTAGGATTGACTGGTTTGATCTCCTTGCAGTCCAGGGGACTCTCAAGAGTCTTCTCCACCACCATAATTCAAAGGCATCAGTTCTTTGGTGCTCAGCCTTCTTTGTGGTCCAACTCTCACATCCACACATGACTTTTGGAAAAACCATAGCTTTGTCTATCTGGACTTTTGTCGGCAAATTGATGTCTCTGATTTTTAATATGTTGTCTAGGTTTGTTATGGCTTTTCTTCCAAGGAGAAAGTGTCTTTTAATTTCATGGCTGCTGTCACTGTCCACAGTGATTTTGGAGCCCAAGAAAAGAAAACCTGTCACTGGTTCCACTTTTTCCCCATCTATTTGAAGTAAAGTCATGCAACCAGGTGGCATGATCTTAGTTTTTTGAATGATGAGTTTTAAGCCAGCTTTTTCACTCTCCTCTTTTACCCTCATGAAGAGACTCTTTAGTTCCTCTTTGCTTTCTGCCATTAGAGTGATATTATCTGCATATCTGAGGTTGTTGATATTTCTCCTGGCAGTCTTGATTTCAGCTTGTGATTCATGCAGCCCGACATTTCACATTATGTACTCTGCATATAACTTAAATAACCAGGGTGACAATGTACAGCCTTGACATACTCCTTTTCCAAGTTTGAATCAGTCTATTGTTCTATCATTGGGCATTTAGGTTGCTTCCATTTCTTGGCTGTTGTAAATAGTCCTTCTGTGATCATTGGGGTTAATGTATCTTGTGAAATTATGGTTTTCTCCAGATATATGCCCACTAGTGTTATTGCTGGATCATATGTTAGCTCTATTTTTAGTCTTTAGGGAATCTCTACA
This sequence comes from Moschus berezovskii, assembly GCF_049115385.1. Classification (NCBI taxonomy): domain Eukaryota; kingdom Metazoa; phylum Chordata; class Mammalia; order Artiodactyla; family Moschidae; genus Moschus; species Moschus berezovskii. The sequence goes on along the minus strand of NC_142471.1, from coordinate 55,178,949 downwards.
CTCTTCTCCTTAGTGACTGCACTGAATTACATTCCCACCAACAGTGTAGGAGCATTCCCTTTTCTGTACACCCTCTCCAGCATTGATGGATTATAGATTTTTTGATGATGTGAGTGATAGATACCTCATTGTAGGTTTGATTGCCATTTCTTAAATAATTAGCGATCTTGAGCATCTTTTTCTGTGCTTATTGGCCATTGGTATGTCTTTTTTAGAGAAATGTCTATTTAGGTCTTCTGCCCACTTTTTTGTCAGGTTGTTTATTATTTTGATATTGAACCACATAAGCTGTTTATTTATTTTGGAAGTTAATAATTAGGTCCCATGTGTTTATTTTTGTTCTTATTTTCATTACTCTTGGAGGTGGATCCCAAAACTGCTGCAGTTTATTTCAGTGTTCTGCCTGTGTTTTTCTCTAAGAGTTTTATACATCTGGTTCTTTAATCCATTCTGAGTTTATTTTTGTGTATAGTGTTAGAGAATGTTCTCATTTCATTCTTCTATACAAAGCTGTCCAGTTTTCCCAGCACCACTTTTTGAAGAGACTGTCTTTTCTCCATTGTGTATTCTAGCTTCCTTTGTTGTAGATTAATTGATCATAGGTGTGTGGATTTATTTCTGAACTTTCTGTCCTGTTCCATTGATCTATAAATCTCTTTGTGCCAGTAAGATACTGTTTTGATTACTGTAGCTGTTTATGTTCATATGTTTATATGTGTAAGTTTCTGTGTCTTTCCAAGAACCAAGGCTTGACTCTGCTGAATAGGTTTCCTAATTTTTCACCATTTTTCTCAGGCCATGGTACTTTATGAGTCCAAGCTTTATGTAGAATGCTTTCTTATCACGCCCTCTGGCCTGTCAGATGTCCGCACACCTCACTGTCTTAAGATCTGTTCACATCCATATGGTATGCAGTCAACTTCTGCTCCTGCTTACGTCCATTATATGGATAGGCTTTACTGATAAATAAACCTGTCAGTTTAATTGCTTTACTTTTTTGCAGACTTATTGTTTAATTGGAGGTGTTTTTTTTAATACTTTATTATTAATTTTTACATGTTTTGTCGCCAGAGAGTTTAAGGATATCCTTTGTCACATTTCCACAGATCAAAAGTCCTGAGACACATAATTCTCAGGAAGAAAATTAAGCCCCATATCCTCCTCGTACATCACTTTTGTTAGTCACTCGATCGTGTCCGACTCTTTCCAACCCTATGGACTATAGCCCCCCAGGCTCCTTTTTCCATGGAATTCTGCAGTCAAGAATACTGGAGTGGGTTGCCAGTTTCTTCTCCAGGAGATCTGCCCAACCCAGGGTTTGAACCTGGGTCTCCTGCATTGTAGGTAGATTCTTTACCATCTGAGCAACCAGGGAAATCCCTTTTATGAAAATATAATTTCATTTTGAGGGAAAATTGCCTTTAGTGTTGGATGATTAGAGAAGAAAGCACAACAGAGATAAATGTAGGTGAATTAATAGAAATAATTTTTATTAATAATTGGTTCTGGTAGATAATGAGATTGGTGTGCAGGTTTCCAAAAACTAATTATCCTCCTAAGCAATAGTATTTATAGCATGCAGAGAATTGAATAGTTAGCCCCTGTAAGAGAAAATAGTTTAATATTATATCTTATCAGGATAGTTTTAAAACCAAGGAAATAATATTTGAATGAAGTATACTTCAGAGCTGCTCCATCCAGAGCCCCACCATGTGGTTCTTGCCACAAAGGAAACAAAAATAGTTGCATGACCCCATTAAGCCTGTCACTACTACTGGAAATCCAAGTTGGTTGATGACATATTCTTCATCTTGAAATACATGAGACACAAAAGCTAACATTGTTTTTAGGGAATTAATTGACATAGTTCCACTTTTGAGACATACATTTAGATCTGATTCTTTTAAATGTGAAATAATTTTTAAAAAATTTTTAATATTTTGTTTTAAAGATTTTTTAAAGTCTTAACTAATACCTAAAATGTGCATTAATTTTGCTACATAAATACTAAAAAATTACTGTTGCTTCCCATTTTTAATTTTAGCTTATCTGCACTAGAGTTAATATATATGTAAATGTTATCAGTTTTGCCGCTTAAAATTTACTTCTTTAAGTAATGTCAGTCACCCTTGCTTTGCTTATTCATCATGAGTATCTGTTATTACCATACATGTATTCGTTAGACCATGTTGTGCTAGATTTATCTGTATTCGTTGATCCTAATTTTAGGGTTTCATCGTTCATAGTGGGCTTTTGTTTTAGGCTGTTTGTTTACCTAAAATATTTCTCAGATTTTAGCCCCCTTTTGAGTTTTTTCTAGGTACTTCCTCAACCACAATGGTTTTTGTGATTCTCAACCTAATACAGTCCATCTTCAACAGGCTTCCATGTCACTTTGAGTCTCTCTTAATATCTTATGAGTACTCTATCTCAAAATGTACTTAATGTTGATCTTTGCTTGTATACAAAACGAACTCATTTGATCACTTCTAAAGATAAATTTTGTTTTGCATTGGGTAGAAATTGTCCTTATTAATTTTATAGAGTTGTCGAAAGTCAATAAAGAGAAACAGGTAAGAACATTAATATTTTGACTTGAGGACCAGTTAAACCAACTATAAAATTGTAATATGTTTTGGAACTTTTTCTCAAATTTGTATTTATATTTTTTCCCTGTAGATGGCAGTCTCTCCTGGTTAATTGAAAGTAATTTGGCTGTTGAGTGACATTAAATGTAAGGAGTAGAAGTAGAATATAAAACAGTGGATGTTTCAACATGTTCTGGAGTTCGATTTCAGACTATTTCAAAAACCTAAGACATCTCAGGCTGAAATAAAAGTTTTCATTAGAATACCAATAAATTTCATTTTGGAGAGCAGATTTATGTGTTTATTGTATTATACAGAAATATCAATAATGACAACAGTAATATTGAAGCCCTTCAGAAATTAAACTGTTTTGTGTGTCTTTGTCTTTATTCTTGTTGATTTTTCATCTCTATATCCTTTATAAATAAGTGGCATAGACTCAGAGGCTGGCAGGGATGCCAGCAATTTTTTTTTCTTTTCTTTTTAATATTCTACGCAGCATTTTGATGTCTGCTTTTATTTTGTTGTTCTTGTGTAAAGTTGGATTGCTTGAGGTTCTGTTATTATTCAGAAGACTACTTGCAGTGCTGATAGTGCCGTGAACTGATGGTGTGAACTCTAGAGGAAAAAATACACAGTATATCTATTACTATTACCAGAATCCTCAGACTCTGGTAGGGAAATGATTCTCTCCTTAGTATTATTAAAGGACTTGAATTATTCTGTCACATATACTGTCAGGCTGTTAACATAAATAGCTTTCAGTTATTCAACATGTAGCGATCAAGTAACCATATTTTGCAAAATGCAGGAGGATTTTCTAAATTTTTATAATTCCTTCATAATTGAATAGTATATTATTTTAGTTACTAGAAGTCTGGTGAAATGCAATAGTCTTACCACCTCTTCTATCATTTGATCTATTTAGGATTAACTTTGATTTGTGTCTATAAATATTTGAGTAATACTGGATTAAAACATTTCTTATAGAAGATTTAGGATAAGCCCCACTTAATTTTCTATATCTTCTAAGCCCTAGTAGTAACAACCTAAAAGGAGTATTACTGGTATAATAATTTTCTTGTCTTTATATATTTAGGTCATAGTGATGGGAGCTACTAATCGTCCTCAGGATCTGGATTCAGCTATAATGAGGAGAATGCCCACGAGATTCCATATCAACCAGCCTGTAAGTGGGTTTGATTGATATTATGAACAGTTAAATACTCATTTTTTGCAGATCTTTATCTGTGATTTCGGGAAGGGAATGATTAAAAAAATAAGACTTATTATTTATCACTGACAGGGAAGGAATAGAGCAAGAACCCCATAATTATTGTTGTCCTTTCTACTCCTTTTCTCGCTTTTTTACCGTCTTTGAAGATCAATGTTGTTTACGTCTGTATACAGTTGCGTCTCTTCAATGTATAGAATTACCTCAAGTTTCCCTAGACATGTTAGTGATCTTTAGAATGTAGCAAGTTATCCACGGAAGATACATAAGAAAATGTAAATTATAGATTTGTTTTTGGATAGGATGAAATCAGGGGTTTTAGAGTTAAAGAACTGTTCTGTTCAGAAGGCTGGACAGGGAGAACATCTGCTATTTATTTGATTAATTATTAGCAGTTGTAATTGGTGCTTTCCTCTGACAGGATTAATGATTAACCAGTAAGTACGATACTGCACTTTAATATAAGAATGAAAATCTGAGATTGGTGTTGATCCAGTTGTAACTTCTAGCACTCTTTTTTGCTGGTTAAAAGTACCTGCAAGTAGAGGATGACAACTTGCTGATACTATGTTACACAGAATCTCCACATCTTGAATTTTGTCTGCTTTTAGATTAAAAAAGAGAAAACAAACAGGGTTAGTACTAGATTATGCAGCATATAATCATCATGTTACATGTATTGCTGTTAGAACTTCCACTGTCACTCCTTTCAAATTTAAAATCTCTGGCCTGAAAATTTTGCCCTATTTTATGTTCTTTAACCTAACGATTTGTCCCAGTAAACATGCTTATCTAAAATTGGTAGTTGTGGTCTCTGTAAAATTACTCTGATCGACTGTTTGCTACAGCTACAGCCTCTGATTCCTCTGTAGGGTATGCATTTACTTAGGTAGCTTATTAGAGAATTTACCTGATAATTCAGTGGATAGATTTTTTAATGTGATACAGGAGACTGGAAATTTTGATTAATATTTATTGAGCTTGTATGTCAGATACCCACTAGGTTCTGATGAATAGAACATGGCCCCTGTCCTAAAAGAACTCTGTATTGCAGGGGTAGCCAGACACAAAAGTAAATAATGTACTGTGTACTTTACAAAGGTGTGTGTAACCAATTGCAAGAACCTGAGGTGATGATGAAAACTAATAATTCTGTCTGAGGAGTTAGTGAAACTTACAGAATCCATCTGGGCTTGAAGGATGAAGGATGGTAGGAGTTGACTCATTTGAAAAGATCCTGATGCTGGGAAAGATTGAAGGCGGGAGGAGACGGGGACGACAGAGGATGAGATGGTTGGATGGCATCACTGACTCAGTGGACATAAGTTTGGATGAGCTCCGGGAGTTGGTGATGGACAGGGAGGCCTGGCATGCTGCGGTTCATGGGGTCGCAAAGAGTAGAACATGACTGAGCGACTGAACTGAACTGAAGCAAGGAAATGCTTTTCTGCCAAAGTGAACAAAGGCAAGGAGGTGTGGAAGCACATATTTAACGGAGACTTCTGGGGTTATTCAGTTAGAAGGCACCAAGGCAAATCAGTGGTTATAAGGCGGAAAGGGTTGACTGCTGAAGGTTTAGATGACCTTTATATGCTTCATACAAGATATGTGATCTTACTTTATCATCAGAATATTTTTAGAAATAATTAGTTCACTTCAGTGGTTCTGAAAGTAAAGATTACATTGATAGAATCTCTGCTTGTAGTCTAATAGCAAAGGGTTTTGAGGTACAGCAGTAGAATAGAACATAGGGTACAACAGCCTGTAAAGTAGCCTTTGCTAAGGTTGTAAGTTTAATATATTTATTGTGTGAGTTCAGAATGGGTTGTGTAACACATTTTATCAAGTTTGTCATAAATTTATATACCATTAATGCAGAAACTGGGATTTTTTAATCTCCCTTTCATTCTGCTTTTAGTGAACACACACACATTTTATAGGGTAATTTTTTTTCTTATGCATAACTGTGATATCAGAGTATATGATCTTACCTTAAAATCCCTTTCCAAGTTAAACGTTGATTAACAGAAAGTACTTATTGGTGATCACATAACATACCAAATTAACCTTCATACTTAACACAGCTGAGTTACAGAAACAGCAGTTTGGTTTGGTTTGGATTTTCACATCGTTTAATTTGATACTCCTGGTAACTGGCTCTCTCTTTTTTTTTTAAGCAGTTATGGGACTAGGCTTGAGTTCAGCCACATTAATTTTTAAAAGCATTTGTATTTACTATATATGTAAGGTGTTCTTTTTAAAAACTCTTATTATATATGTAAGGTATTCTTTTTAAAAACTCCTGTTCCTAGTACAGTATTAGGCAGCATCACTGGAGGCAAAAGCATACAAGCATATAAACAAATACACTGTCAACACTAAATAAAATTCACTAACACAAATCAGTGGACATGGAAGTTACATGTTGAATGGAAGAACCAAGCAGGTATTCTTGTCATCTCATCCAGTTACTGGTAAAAATTTTATGGCAGTAATGAGTTTTCAGAAGTTTCCTAGATGAAGAAAAGGAGATTTGCAGAGCTATAGAGGAAAGACATTGGTCATTTACTCACTTGAAAAACATTTCAAGGCATGTGCTAGGTAGGCACTGGGGATTCAGAATAAGAAGTTATAGTTCAGTACAAGAACCACAAATGATTAGAATCTAGAATCAGACCTTGCTTTAGTCAAAAGTTTCCATGACCTGTCAGAGTTTCTGTCATTTCCTATAGGTATTGTGTAGTTTACAAGGAAAGGAAGAAATAGTAGGAAAATTAGTTGATGCTTACTTTTTTTTATGCTAATTGAAAATTATCCTGCTTTTAGGCTCTGAAACAAAGAGAAGCAATCCTGAAACTCATCTTGAAAAATGAAAATGTAAGTAGAAAATTACAGCTTTTCCCCATCCTATAAATAAAGAAAAATTATGTTCATAAAATCATTTTAGAAATGAAAAAGGAACCTGAGAATAATGTAGTTTTGAATTTGTAAATTACTGTAGAACTCTTGACTGCTCATATAACTCAATTACCATGGCATATTTGAACTAATTAAAGGTAATTAAAGGCTTTTTAAATAGCCATGTGTTTTCATATCTGTAGATTAAAATCCTCTGATATTTTTCAGACCAGTTTCAAGTTTTATACATTTGTTTTTGCCGAGAAGTATGGGGAGGTTTTGTTTTTCGTTTAATTGCAGTACTTTTTGAAGTTGAAAATTAGAATTAAAAATATATGCTAATCATAATCTTTAATAATTTGTATTTAAGGTTTTTAAAAATAGTACAGTCACATGTTTCAAAAGTTAAAATACATATATTAAATAATATACAGGGAAAAGTCTCATTTCTCTCATGTTTCTTATGTATCCTTTCAGATGGCATTATGCCTATACAAACAAATTAGAATATACTATTACTCCTCTCCCCTTTTCTACATAAGCTATATTAATAAAGCATATACAGTGTTCTGTGTGTTGCTTTTTTTCACTTAATCTCTGAGATTCCATAGTAGCATATGGTTTCCTCATTCTGTTCTCTTTTTTTCCTTTGCACTTCTTAGGGTTCCATTGTATGGGTATACCATAGTTTATTTAACCATTGCCACACTGAAGGACATTTGGGTTGATTCTGGTCTTTCACTATTATGGAAATGCTGCATCAAATAACCTTGTACATGTGTCATTTGACACTTGTGCCAGAAACATTTGTGGGGTGAATTTCCCAGAAAAAAAATTACTAGATCAAAGAGTATGATATTTATAATTTTGGTGTGGCTATGTTAAGTCAGTTCAGTCATGTCCAGTTCTTTGCGACCCTATGGACTATAGCCTGCCAGGCTCCTCTGTCCATGGGATTTTCCAGGCATGGGTACTACCATACCCTCTTGCAGGGAATCTTCATGACCCAGGGATTGAACCCACATCTCTTATATCTCCTGCATTGGCAAGTGGGTTCTTTACCACTAGCACCACCTGGGAAGCACTTATAATTTTGGTTCAGTTCAGTTCAGTTCAGTCGCTCAGTCGTGTCCGACTCTCCGCGACCCCATGAATCACAGCACGCCAGGCCTCCCTGTCCATCACCAACTCCCGGTGTACACTCAAACTCATGTCCACAGAGTCGGTGATGCCATCCATCCATCTCATTCTCCGTCGTCCCCTTCTCCTCCCGCCCCCAACCTTTCCTAGCATCAGAGTCTTTTCCAGTGAGTCAACTCGTCACACGAGGTGGCCAAAGTATTGGAGTTTCAGCTTTAGCATCAGTCCCTCCAATGAACATCCAGGACTGATCTCCTTTAGAATGGACTGGTTGGATCTCCTTGTAGTGGTTGCCAAATTTGTTCATGCCAATTTACTCTTTTATACCAGCAGTGTTAGAGCGCCTCTTGCCCTGTAGCCTTGCCAGCAAATGTTATGAAACTTTGTGCCAACATGGTAGGGCAGTCTGCCTTTTTTAACTGTAGTATCTTTGGAAATTCTTTAGAATTAGGTTTGTCATTGGTCCAGGGGATTTTTAGCATTCTCTTTCTCACTCATGAAAGTACAGAAGATGAGTCTTTATAGTCAGTTTTATGATGCAGAATATGAATGCTCTCTGGATAATTGCTTACATGGGAATGTCTGATTTCCTACTAGCTGCTATTTCTATGCTGAAGGCATATTGTTTAATAGAATATGAAAAAAAATTAATTGTGCTAAAAGATGCTTCAAATCAGTAGCACATAAATTTATTTAATAAGATGAGCACTATCATGCTTATTCATTCCTGAGCAGAATTAGAGTTTTTGATGCAAACATGCGAATAGACTTATATTTTGAGTTTTTTCTTCTCTGAAGAAAAAAATGAAGCTTTTGAAATGATACTGTTTTCTAGTCTTTCACATTCCTTATTGATAGATCCTTAATACAGCTCACTCTTTTAAAAAAGATATACTGGTTCTGGCTTAATGTTATGAAAGAATTAGAACTGATAACATTTATACCTAATAAAGTATCACATCTGACACTACAGTAAGAGTGTTGTTTTTTTTTCCCCCTATACAGACTAACCTGAATGTATATATTTTCTGTAACAGTGGAAATTTAACAATCATGGGTTTAGAAGAGACACTTGAGGATTCCATTCTGGCTTGACCATTTCCTACTGTGTGACCTTGGGCAAATACCATTAGCATCTCTATGCCTCATTTTCTCACTCAGAAATTGAAGATGTCAACAATCTCATAGAATTGGTTTGATAATTTATATTAATATGTATATATATAAGATGCTTAGATTACCATGCAGTGGACAGCCAATGCTAGATATAGTGAATAACTGTACACAGATAAGTGATATTCTTTCAAGCTGTTTTGGCAGTTTGTTAATTTATTCCTGTTTTGCTTCTATTATTCAAACCTTTTTTAACTTGGGAATTTCCTTCATACTTGCCTAATGAAAATAATTCTCACTACTTCGTGGTTTGTCTGGAGCTATGATCTTAGGGCTACTTTTACAGTGCTTACTGTGTGCCACGTATTGTGGTGATACATAGTTTTATTTAATCCTCAGTTTATCTAAGCAGTGCATATTAATACCATTTTACACTTGAGGAAACCAAAATCCAGAGAAGTTACATAGTAAGTTACACAGGTTTACATAGCAAAGTAGTGATAGAGCCTTTCTTTTAACCTTTATGGAAGGCTATCTTAGTAATCTTGCTCTCTCAGTGAATGGAATCTTTTTTTTTATTATTTTCTTATACTTGTTTTGCTCGTCTTTGTGACATTTTCACCCTGCCATGAACAAGATTTGTGAGTGGTTAGAGCATAGTGTGGCTCAGGAAAGGAGTGGGCAAAGGTTAGAGGTATTGATTGTTTGAAGGAGGAAGACAACTAATATTTAATATCTTGAAGAATAATTTGGAAGGTCCTTTGTTGTAAACACATATACAGATAACTTTAAATCTAGCACCTGGACTTAAAAGGTGATCTTGACATATTTTGCTTCATACCAACCCCTCCCCTGTCTCTCTACACCATCATTGGTAACGTGCTTTAGAGAGCTCCCAGCACTGTCCTGGAGTTGGTAGTATGTATCTTCCATAAATATGTGTGGATGGATACATAATACATGTATAGGTATAGTTGTATAGTTTTTTCCTCCTTCCTCACTTTTACAAACTATGGAAAAATTACATCCTAATATGTCTGATTTTTTAAGTACACATGGAAAAAAGAGTTCCTGAGACACACAAAAAAGTTAAACTGCAAAGAGAATAGAACAGTCTGACTAATCAGACTGAAGACTTCTAGAAGTATGACAAGATAAAATGAACAAAGTGAAAGAGAGGCCACTGGGAAAATATTTGCAACCCTGTAACCAACAGAAGACTAATATCCGAAGTATATAGAATTCTTGTAATCAGTTTGTCAACTTTTATGTTTGTACAGTTCATCACGGATTCTAACTGTTACTATAACTAGCCCTAAGAACTTACTCTCTGATGTATCAGTACGTAAGATGTTAAGTGACAAACCTCCCGGTATTGTTGTAGATTTGTCCGTTTGTTATATTTTTCTGGTGAATTATTTTTTATCAGTATGTAATGATTTTTTTGTGTTTGTGGTGATTGTTGATAAATTTGGATTCATTCTTATTTTAGTGCTTTCCATTTATTAAGCTTTTTTTTCCTCCTTGGACTCCCCCTACTCTCACCCCACCCATGCCTTCCGCTCCCACCTTCCAATTCCCCTCCCTCTGCCCCAGTCCTTCATTCTTCAGTGTTGCTCTTGTTGTTGTTCTTTTTCCCGTCTTCCTCTAGTCATTTGGAAGTTACACGTTCTTTTTTAGTGCTACGTAGTTCTCTAGGTGCCTGCATACTAAGTCTCTTGATGGATGTCTGAATCTGTGCAGCCCTATGGAACATAGCTTTCCAGGCTTCTCTGTCCATGGGACTCTCCAGGCAAGAATACTGGAGTGGGTTTCCGTGCCCTCCTCCAGGGAATCCTCCCAACCCAAGGATCAAACCCACGTCTCTTATGGCTCCTGCATTGGCAGGCAGATTCTTTACCGCTAGTACCACCTGGGAAGCCCACTTACTTCTCTACCCTAAATTAAATGATTATTATTACTGTTTATATATTACCTTATTTACATTTATCTGTATGTACTTTACCATTTTTCTTACTTACTTCACACCTCCCTTCTGGGTTCAGTTTTCTTTTTATCAGAAAATATATGAGTATGTGACTTCTCTTAATTTAATCTCCGCATTTGAGAATGGGATCACTGTCCTGTGAAGTTACAGTTGCAGAGTTGACAGTAGACTCCATGTCATCTCACTTCCAAGTCTCTTCCTGTCCTTGTGCAGAGTTGCTGCTCTTAACTTACACTGAGTTTTCCACAGAGACAAGTGGGACTTCAGTAACAGATAAAGATGGCGTTTCATATCAACTTGGGGAAAGTAAATGTTACAACAGATGGTTAGCTAGGCAGGGGGAGAAAATACAGCTGGGTCTCTGTACAGTGTTCAGATGCTGGCTCTGTCTGTGCGGTGACCTTGGGCAATTTATTTAACCTCTACAGGTTTTACTGTTACCTGAAATTAAAAATGAGAATGCTTCCCTGACAGGATTAAATGAGCATAATCCATGTAAAGTACTTAGTACAGCAAATGACACATAAGAATCATTTATTACATGTTAGTTACTATAACTAACTATTTACTTTCTCTTCTTAATCTTCTTATAAGCTTAATTATAAGTCTATTATGTGCCCAGGAGGATCACTTTATTAGCTTCACTATATAAGCTTAGTTGGGGAGCAAAACCATAGGTGCTTAATGAGTGTTGAAGAATTAGAATACAATACCACAGCATGACAGTTCAAATGAGGGTTAGAATGTGTCAGTGGAATATGATTTTTGTAATGGACTCAGGACTTAATGATCCAGGCTGTTCACCATATGTGTTAACTATATTATAGAAAAGTGTCCCACCTCTTAGGAACGTGGGACCTTCCTAAGAGGTACCAAAGTCAACCCAACAGTATTTGAATGCCTGTTCTTCCCCATCACTCTGTGAAAAGACTTATTTCAGTTTTGGTCATAGTGACCATTATTGGAAAAGTAGATTTCAAATCTTAAACTTTTATGGTTATAAAAAGAAAACTTCTAGAACTGAAAATTTCTAATGATTCTCCTCCCCTGCTGTTCCAGAATGCTTTAACTTTCTTTAATTCTAAGAAGTGTTTGGATATATCTTTTGCCATGTATTTTATATTTATTTTTTAAGTATGTTTTATGTTTGTTTAAGGTGGATAGGCATGTGGACCTGCTCGAAGTTGCCCAGGAAACGGATGGATTTTCCGGCAGTGACCTAAAAGAAATGTGTCGAGATGCTGCCCTCCTCTGTGTCAGAGAATATGTTAATTCTACATCGGAAGAAAGGTATGTGTATTTAGAGTTCATCTCTTAATATTTGTCAGACCCTTTTAGAGCTTTTAGGTTATTAAAAGGTTAGGTTGCTGCTGCTGCTAAGTCGCTTCAGTCGTGTCCGACTCTGTGTGACCCCATAGACGGCAGCCCACCAGGCTCCGCCATCCCTGGGATTCTCCAGGCAAGAACACTGGAGTGGGTTGCCATTTCCTTCTCCAATGCTTGAAAGTGAAAAAAGTGAAGTCGCTCAGTCATGTCCGACTTCTCACAACCCTGTGGACTGCAGCCTACCAGGCTCCTCTGTCCATGGGATTTTCCAGACAAGAGTACTGGAGTGGGGTCCCATTGCCTTCTCCAAAAGGTAGCTCCTCTGTCCATGGGATTTTCCAGACAAGAGTACTGGAGTGGGGTCCCATTGCCTTCTCCAAAAGGTTAGGTTAAGTCTTCTGATTTGCTTTATAATATCAGCTCTGTTTACGAAATAAAAAGATAATTGAAATAAAAAATTCACCAATTTTATTTATTGCCTTTTTTTCTGAAGGGAGTTCTGGAAATGAATTTGCAAGGGAGGGTGGTTATGGGGAGCATCTGGAATGAAGAGAAAGAAGTAAAAACTGAATTTCTCTGAACAGCCATGAACTGGGTTACATCAAGCTCACAGAAATGGAGGCTTGCCCATTTCTACCATGAAAACTGTTGCTCTGATATCCTAGATTGCTTTTGTTTTTCAAATTTTTAAATTTCATTTTGTATGGAAATAAGTACCCTGTCTTCTAGAAATTTCACATTTATGGGGACGTTGCTGCTGACTAGACTTCAACTTGTTAATAATGTACTTATTAAAAAAAGAAGTCATTTGTGACAGTAGCAAACTTTACTTGAAACCAGTTTCAAAGCATTTTGAGCTTAAGAAACCAATTTTGTACCAGCTGTATTAGTGAACTGGAATAGCTCAGCCCTGATAAACCAGTGTCCTGTGTTTCCCATAAGGTCATTCACCCTAGATTGGTATAACACTGAACATTTCTAAACCCCTGTTCAAAATATCAACCTTCTAGTGAAGAATTTCTGCGACTCTTAGCACACCAGTGTCCGCTGGGGGCTTGTGTGGAATGAGAGTGCTCTAGCTCCTGCTATGCTGGGGGCCTATGTGGAAGGAGTGCTTTAGCTCCTGCTACGCTGGGGGCCTGTGTGGAATGAGTGCTCTAGCTCCTGCTACACTGGGGGCCTGTTGTGGAAGGAGTGCTCTAGCTCCTGCCGTGTTGTTTCTTAGTCTCCCTCATTCATTCCCTGAGGCTGTCACTCCAGGTGACCTGGATTTGCTGTCTCATTCATGCATGTAATTCCACTGTATTGCCATAGCAAGTTTTGCCAGAAAAGGTTTCTGGGTATAGAAAGGTGCATGTGAAAGCCACCCTTCTCACCTGTAGTATTTCCTGCACTGGTTCTGGACCTATCTTCAGTGTTTCCTTGTGCCCCTTTGTGGAGAGGGTCACTCCATCTGTTTATGCCTAAATTACATTAATGAAAATTGTTTCTCTGCTGTCCCTAAGGCCCTGAAAATGTTACATTTCAGTATGAAAAATGTGGGTAATGCACTTAGGTTATCATAACTTTTTCCCTGAATTTTTTTTCCGAAGTGTTTGTAAATGACAGAGAAGACATTGTATATTGGATTGTGTTTCCTTCTTACTGAAGTGTGGAGAACTTAGAGTAGTTGGTTTTTATTATTAGCAGTGAATTTTATTTTCAGTTCATCAAAAGTAAACACATACATGAATAATAGATACCTACAACTGCTACTTTTTAATTCCGGTTTTCATGGGAATAATTTTTTATGTATTAGAATTATAATCCTATTAGAATTATAATCCTATTTAGATCAAATTTCACACTTATATATTCTTAGTATAAGTATTTGATTTTAACCAAGCTGTAATGTTTATAGTCAGCCATTTAAGCTTCCTACCTCTTGGCAGTCAGTGAAAATTTTTCAAGATACTTATCTGTGTAGATTAGTTCCTTAAGCTGTTAATTGTGGTTGTTTGGGGGGTTTTGGATGGGAAAGAGACTTCATTTTTTAATCTTGGTAAAATATTTTAGGAAGATGTATTTTAAAGCTATGTGAATATTGGTGGGTTGTTTTGTTTTTGTCTTTTTTTTTTTTTTTACATTTTAGCCATGATGAAGATGAAATTCGACCTGTGCAACAACAGGACCTGCATCGGGCAATTGAAAAGATGAAGAAGTCAAAGGATGCAGCATTTCAGAATGTTTTAACACATGTTTGTTTAGATTAAGAGTAAAGATCGTTTGTACAGTTCAACATGATCTAGTTTGGTGTGCCCTCTTATCATTAGCAGAAATAACTGGAGGAGGAGTGTTCTTTCAACGGTGAGAGAGTTTTATGTTCATGACACTGGTTTTATACTCTGAATTCTAAGTTATTGAGACATAGTTGTTATATAAATGGTATTACTACATGTGAAAAATCATGAGGAGGAACAATTTAATCAGCCTGACTGTGGGTGCTTGTGTTTGACCTCTTTAGCCATATGTTGCAGCCTTATAGCATCTAAGCTGGTCTTAAGGTAACAAATGATTTACTGAGTCATTAGTGAGAATTGGAGATGTGGTTAAGTGCTGGTTTCTAGATATGTGAGAGAGAGAGTGTGTGTGTATGTGTGTGTGTATTAAATGTATATATTCACACATTTTATATTGACATTCTGTAGATAGGTTTGAATACAGAAACTTTTTTTTTATCCCAACTACTGAATCAAAAAGTACCAAATAGCATATAGCAAAACTAAGATTAATGGTTGTGTCTAAAAGGTACAATGATTCAGCCATTTCTAGTTGTCACTTATTTCAGGTTTTTTCTAAGTTGAGTGTTTCTCTGGAGTTGAATAGTTGAAGTCAGTGACATTAGAAACTTAGATGTGGCTCAATTATGGTTGTCGGGATAATTAAATAAAAATGCTTGTTCAGTGATCAGCACTGAATGGTTGTCAGGCAGTTGTGTGATCAAACCTGTTTCACCTCTTGCTGCAAGCATGCTGAGTAGAGACTTTTTTTTTACTGATATATGTAAAGGTGGGCTGAAAGCCTCGCAAAAGAATGGCTTTGAAAAACCTCAGTGCCATTCAGCCCATGTATGTGACTTTTCCTTTCTTCGTTTAATGTAACAGTTCTGTTGTAACTGTGGGTTTTCAATATTTTAAACATATATGTTCCTTAATTATGTCAAATATAATTTGGTCATCAAAAGTTAAATGATAGTTTAAAACTAGCTGTTACTAAATGTGCTAAAAATATTTTGTAATCCTGACTTTTTGTTTTCTTAGCATATTATAAATTATGCCCTACTTAGTACGGATACACACATCAAAATCCCCCTATTGTATCTGTAGTCATCTGATGCTATGTGCACAAAAGATGACACGTTTTGTCCAAAATGTCACTAACCAGAATTCTGTTATAGGCACTTAAAATACAAGCATGAGGAAAATGGCACGATATGATCTTGAGGTGCCTTCTGAATTTTTGTTTTGATTGTATTTCTTTGAAAACTCTGTTGTTATTTATGAGTTATTAATTAATTCCTTTGATAATAAGTCTCTCACAAGAACCCATTGGATAGTTTGTTCATCATTTGTTCTTTGAATGGTGGGTGGGGCAGAGGTTCAAGTTTTGAAAAATTGTGAAGGTGATTGAAAAATTGATGCAAAACACAAGATACCAAAAATAAAATATTTCATCTCCATTTTTAATAACTATTATACTATTATTTTATAAATATACAATAAAGAGGTCCCTCTTAATTGAGTTTTCTCTACTTACTCCTTTATTTCAGTTACATAAAATTTTCTGGGGTTGCTTTGGTTTATAAAACTTGCCCTTAGACTATTTTCATCTTGCTTTGTAATTTTTATAGCATACATTCTAGTATCTAACTTATTACTTTGTTTTAGTATTTTATTTTAGTCATTTAATTTTAATTCTGATGGCATATTGATCAAAAATAGGGGTAATATACCTATCTTCATATTCTTTTATCTTCTTTTAAATTCAGAATAATCAATAGTAGTAGTTAAATTTATCATAGTTTTAATCATAGGATGAAGTTAGAGAAATACACTAACCAGCACCACAAAGCCATTACCACATGACTCATCTAGGTATCTTGGTATCTTAAAGTAACTAAGGAAACCTTATTATATGCTTTTAAAGAATGTTTAGTGTTATGTAATAGATCCCTCTGCTATAGACATATTTGACATAAGCTTTTGGCATGCATTGGATTCTAAGTTCTAAGGTATATTTTCACTTTGGGTAACAGAAGTACTAGATCTAGAGTTAGATTGCCTGAGTTTAAATGCAGACTCCCCATTAGTTAACTGTATCCTTGGACTAGTCACCTAGCTTGCTCATTTATAAAACGGCGTGACAGTGGCACTCACAGGGCATGTAATGAGATGATGCCTATAAGACACTTAGCATAGAGCCTGGCATGGTATGTTCAAATGTTCATTATCACATTCTATTACTTTTACACACTGATGTACATACCTATTGGCCAGGCCCAGTTTTTGAGCATTCTTCATGCTTAACCTATTTCCATGATATCCCTAGATCTTTATTCTAGGGATTGAGATGAAATGATCAGCTGTGGTGTTTCTCTAAAAGCCTCAGTGGTGGAAGACTTCTGGTAAGTCTGGTGTATCTCAAACTATTCCTTGGCCTTTTTAAAATTAGAGTTTAGAAACTCAATATTTGAATCAATTCAGTGTCTCCTGTCCAGTTTATCTGCTTTCTCATTCAGTCCCCCACTTATGAGATGATCCAGAACTCACCATGTGATCAGTAGCTGGATTGGAGTAATTTAAATAGCCTATATGATCACAGTAACCTAACATTACTTAGTAGCTATAACTGCAAGAGTTGGTGTTGCAGATGTCTCAAGTGTTGAGTGTCTCAAGTGTTGAGTGTGCCTGAATAAACACATTCATCAGTAGGAGTTTGTTTTTCAGCTGGAATTTTTATTTGTAGACAAATGTTACAGCTTCTGGAAAAAGGAAAGGAATTGGATTATGTATATATTTTGTAATTCCTTTTTTAGTTTCTCCTAAGGTCAGTGTCAGAATATTGAATAGAATTCTAATATGCTAAGCGTGTAACTTGCAAGACTAAAACCCCAACACCAATTAGAAGCCTCAGATAAAGCCACAGAATCATTCCATTTAAAGCTGACAGAATGATTAGATAACTTTCATTACCAAAATTATCAGCTTAGTTACCAAAGATAATTTACTAATCATTTCAAAGGTTACAGCACTCACTCACTCTCAGTTGAAGTATAGTTGATTTACATTCTTGTTAGTTTCAGGTGTGCAGTAAAGTGATGCAGATATACACATACACATTTGATTTTATATATCTATATATACTTAACATATACGTATATATCTTACATACATAAGTATATATAGGTATATAAAATCTTTTTCTGATTCTTTTCCATTATACATTACTATTAGATATTGAATATAGTTCCTTACGGTATACAGCAGCTTCTTGTATTGAGAAGAAGATAAAAGTACATGCATTGTTTCATTGTGCTTCACAGATCGTGCTTTTACTTGTTTGTTTGTTTGTGTTACAAATTGAAGATTTGTGGCAACCCTGCATTGTCAGATGATGGTTAGCATTTTTTAGCAACAAAGTACTTTTAAAGGTATGTACGTTGCTTTTTTAGATATAATGCTATTACATACTCAATAGACTACAGTATGATGTAAACGTAACTTTTTTTATGCATTAGGAAACCAAAAAGTTTGTGTAACTTTATTGAGAGATTTGCTTTATTGCAATGGTCTGCAGCAAAAGGCACAGTAATGTCCTAGGTATGCCTGCATAGCACACATGCCAAATGCAAACAAGATCAAACCTGAAAGAAACCATTTAGCATATGAGAAAGAACAAAACATCCTTTCTTAACACCGGTGTACATCTCTTAATACTAACGCGACATCAGGGTCTCATTACCAAAATACTGAACCAGGAGTATCTTTTTGTGATTGTCTAACATTTACTGTTATAAATCTGCTTGAAAACAATTTTAGATAAAAGCTTGTGTGCTTTGGGATATAGTTTCAGTGAATGTTAGGGCTAGTATGGAATGCATTCAGGACACAGGTTTGCGCATCATAACAGGTTGGTATAACTAGAGCCAAACACTGAAATAATTACTGACATGCAAGATTTGGAACTGAGAATAGAACATAATGGTGTGTGCCTCACTGTCCTGAGGATACACAGCTTCCAGAAATTCTAGGAATGACCAAGATACTCAAACAGGGGTTGGTAGTATTTCATCCAGTAAGCAAAGTCCTTTGTAGACATGTCTGGGGAGATGAGCACTGTCCGCTGGGCCACAGTCACAGTCTTATAAAGAGTACCAGTTAGGGTTCTGTTGCAGGCAGTCAACTCTAGCTGACCTAAGCAATAAAGGATTATTTGAAGGCTATGAGGAGCCTCTTAAGATCATAGGAGGCTAAGAAAGCGGACTTAGGTTAGGAACTCTGATAGCTCCAGAAGGTTTTTGTTTTTTGCTTTTTTTTTAAAAAAAAAAAAACAGGAATTGCTTAAGAAAGTTGCTTTTATTCCTCTACTAGATTAAATGAACTCCAAATGTTTAAATTGCCCCACACAAGTTTCAGAATCCTAGAAGTGTGCAAACCCAGCTAAAAAGTCACCCCTGGCAATCCTGGAGCTTTAAGAGAATGACCTTTCAGGAACTCCTTTGGCTTAAATAGTTTGGGAACAAATACAGTTGGCTCTTGAATGACACAGGTTTGAACTGCATTGGTCCATTTATCCTCAGATTTTTTTCAACAGTACTACAGTATTACAGTCTACCTGCATTTGGTTGAATGCATGTTTAGAACCTTGGATCTAGGGGAACTGTGGATAAGGAGTATTAGCACTCCTAACCCCTGCTTTGTTCAAGGGTTAACTGTATCTGGATTTACTGGTCAACTACAAAAGGAGAGTGGTGTTTCATTGAAAGGAATATTGTGGAGAATGTGGCTAAGAAAAGGTAAATGACCAGCTGGTCACACAAGACCTGTACTGCTAAGTGAAGGGCAGTATTATGACTCAGGTGGGCATGCTGGACAAACGAGCAACACACATTCCATTCTGTGTGGACAGGCCTTCAGAAACTGCTTGGTGCAATCCCATAGGTTTTACCACTTGATGGGGGATGGAATGCTACTTGGCATGCCAAACTCTTCAGCACAATGATTGTTTTTCTAACTTGTAATTTATTTTTTTCAAGATAGTAGGTGTAAAAAAAGAACAGTGGAGACTGAAGTATAACATGGATTTTTGTTTTATTTCCAGGAAGTACAAGTCCGTTCCTCTGATGGTCAGATGTTTGTGGTTCTTTGTATTCAGTTCTGACAGGGTTCTGGCATCCAGTCACCATGAGAATGTATAAGACTTCCAACCCCTCTTCTGTCATTTTCCCTATACAATCCAGAAAAGAGGACTTGTCTAGCCTAGCAGTTTGATTTAAAATATTTTTTCCTGATTTCAGTCACTACTGTCTTGAGTGTTAACTGAACTCTCCTCATGCCTGCAAAGTTTCCCATCTAAGGCAGGCCTGCTCTTCCAAACAGTATATCCAGACTCAGGAGTCTACCCTGGTATAAAAAAGGACCAGGGTGCTCTGATCCCTCTGAAGGGCTTATTTCTCCCTGGAAGTCAGTTCATGAAGAAGACTTTGCATCCACTGTTCTTTGCTAGTTTCATAGAAGAGTATTATTTTTCTCTTGTGTGGATTTTTCTTACTACTATAGAAGTGAAAGTCTTTTGCATCCTTCTACATTCTAGCAAAAGAAGTTGTGCAGATATTTATTATAAGTCATGTAAAGTTCACTTGCAGCTTTATAGCTTCCAGTCGCAGTTGTGGAAATCTTATTAACAGAGTGTGCTAGAGAGCACACGCATAGGGTAGCCTTGGGAAAAATCTCTTTACATTTCTGGGCATCTGTTCCCTTATCTGTAAATAGAAGTCATAATGTATACTTTCTGTGGTTGTTTTAGGCATCATATGAAAATGCTTTGGGAACTAGAAAGTGAATATGTCTGTAGTTGTCATGTCCTTGGGGAAGTCATGTCACATGTCCGGGCCTCCATTCCCTTATCTGTTCAATAATGGAGATGCTGAAATAGATGTGCTGTAAGTTCCGATTTTCACTTAACAGCACACAGATGCACCAGTGCCCATGTTGATAGACATTTTGGGCCCTTAGCAACACTGACTTGATAATCGGAACTTTAAACTGGCAACTTTGTTAACTACTGACAGGTGTCAGCTTTGTAAATAGACTTGTTAAATTATAAAACATGACATTAGGTAGACAAGTCATAGACACTTCCATGTATTTGGTGTTTCTGCTTATTAAACGGGTTTCTTTGGCTCTTTTGAAGCTGTAAGCTGTTCCTTGGTTGTTTACTTCGAATATCCAAAGATCTGGTACTTTATATAATTTTTTAAATATAATTTGAGGATAAGATGTGGGGTACAACCTCTTTAGTAGTTGATGGAATTATCTTCTATACGTGTAGGTTCTTCTCGGTGAATACAATTATAGAAGCCATTCTTTTTAACTCGCTTAAAAGACCAGATCAGTGTTGGAGTTGTTTACATGAAAGTAGGTCATTACTGGGGCTACCCTGGTGGCTTAGATGGTAAAGAATCTGCCTGCAGTTCAGGAAACCCAAGTTCAATCCCTGGGTCTGGAAGATGCCCTGCAGGAGAAATGGCAGTCCTCTCCAGTATTCTTGCCTGGAAAATTCCATGGACAGAGGAGTCTGGAGGTCCACAATCCATGGGCTGCAGAGAGAAGTGACTGAGCACAGACACACAAGCCATTATTATTTCTACCTGTGCCGATCTGAACTGTATTTTCAACTATTTATGGAAAGCAGGCTTATACAATAAATCAAGGTTTTTCTTTACTTCCCATAAATGTGTATAATATGTTTTATGGTATATAAGAACTTTCACAAATGTTATTTAGTAAAATAAGTGCAAAACAGGTTTGAGTTTCTGAAACACACCAACCATATGGAAGAACTTTACCAAATAAAGTTTGTATTACTGATGGCAGCAGTTACAAATACATGTTATGACATTTAAAAAGCTGTGCCCATTTGTGGCTTATGTATTTGAAGGTAATAAAATTGTATTATTTTTTAAAAAACATTCTGTAAGTTTAGATTTCTAATTTAAACTGGTCTTCCCTACAGTTAAACCAAATTAGTAAATCTATGGAAATGATAATAGCTTGGCAGAGAGGGGCGAGTACCTCAGTAACAAAAGATAAGGCACTGAAAAACCATTTAATAGAAGACTCACCTGTAAAAGATTTGTTTCTCAGTTTGTCAAGACTTTTTTGCATTATCACTCTTTCCTAGCTCCATAAAAAAAGTATTTATTTTGTCTGGGTTTTCTTTATTAAATTAAAATGTCCAAACTCTAGACAGTGGCCCATTTATTTTAGTAATAATTTCAATAAAATTAAAATATAAGCAAAAATTAAAATAGGCACCTTTGGAGTGATTGCTTATATATGTCACTTATTGTTGAGTATGTATAATGAATGGCCCAGTAACAGTTAATATTGACCAAAGAGTTAAATACATGCCATGGGGAAGGAAAAATTAGTAAGTTACTCTTTCAGTAATCTGTAGTTAATTCTTGATTTATGCATTATTGGTAATGGGAATATACATATATAATACAAACCTGTATCATTCAAAATCTCAAAGACAAAAGCTGCACTATGTTCCATCAAACATAAATACAATTGATTGTTCTTATGCTCACCTGATTTCCTGATTACCTATTAGGAAAGTATGTTGAAGATCTATACTAGACCTAAAAGGTAATAGGAAGAAGATGAGGAAAAAATGAAAGTGAACTTACTCTCAAATCACTAAGATGTGTTTCTTCTTTCAAGAATGATGGGCTGGAAAGGAATCTTGTAGGCTTGATATAAATGCTGATCGGTGTAAGTCCACCATGATCCGAACAAATGAGTGATTCACATGTGCCTTCCACACAGCCCGTACGGTCTGGCCTACTCCCTCAATACCATTTTTGTCTTTATCTACTTAAACAGTCCCTGCTCTACTTTGTCCAGGAGCCAGCAAGTAAAGATCTGAAGAGAAAGAGAAAGTGGTAACAAAGGCACGTTTGAGTTGGTACTAGTTTTGTTTAGAGTGAGTTCAGGAACAAAAATTTGCATGAAGCCTTCAAGACAGAAGAGACGGAGGGACTGTAGGAGGGAAAGAACCCCAAATCTGCAGGCCTGTGTCAAGGCCACTGAATACACCAGCAGCAACTGCTGAGAGTGGAGCAGTGGGTGCTGTGGAAAAGCATAGCTACTTCTGACCCTGACCCTGCTGGAACTGCTTTAGCTTGTTGGAGGCACTTTGAAGAAAAGGGAACAAATTAAGGAAAAGCAAAAGGTCACCAGATCCCGCTGCATTGAAATCCCAGGGTGAGGTCCTTGAGGGACTGCAGTGTTGGCCGAGATCCTGTGCCTTCATGTCGAGAGCACAGTTTAAAAATGACACAAACAGAGGTAAACAGCCTCTTAATTATGGTCTGAAAGAGCTGCTGTTTCTCTCCAGTTACACCAATTCACAGGGGCTTCACCCAACACATATCAACCAATCCTTGAAAAGACAGGCAGGAAAGACTCAGCCTTTATCTTGGAAATTTATTAAAATAAGAATAAACATCAGTTGTACATAGAAATAGTCATTTGCACTAAGTACTACTCAAGCAGAAGAGCAGTTTTAAATATATTAAAAATTCACAAAATGATTAAGGCACTGCGTCTTATCTCGTGTTTTCAATAAATATGCTGTTTTTAAAAAGGCAGTAGGACCTCTGATTACACGAATATAGGCACTATAATACTATTAAAGACAGTCATACTTTGCTGTGGCCATTGTGATTTATTTCTCAAAAGAAGTTTCATTAGTTTGGATTAGCATTTTCTTTAAAAAAAAAAAAATGAAAAAAATCAGTTTTCTCTTTCCAGAGTCTCTTCCAGAGATACCTATGTACAAAAGGTACTATTTCTTCATATAGTCCTAAGCAACACGAAAATACACATAAGGGGCCAGATTGCCTTCCAGAGAGGAAAGCCATCAGGTTGGATGTCTGAACAGCATGCTGAGTCTTTGGAAAAGTTTTTTTTTTTTTTCAACTGTTATAAAATCAACTGGGTTTTAAAAAACTCTGGACCTTTCAGCATCCAAGGAGACTTCTTGGTTAAGTACCCTCTGTTAAGGAGTTTTGTTGAGCAGTGGACAGTAGCCAGACCCAGCTCCTGTGTTGTACGGTGTAGACGGTATCAGCCTGAGTCAGGAGAGCTGGGTGCTCCTGTGCCACCAGCACTTCCAAAATGCCGATTTGACACTTTAGTTACAGTGCTCTCATCAAGCCTGTGCTTGTGCATCATCATAGTCTGGTCACCTGTAGGATGAAAAGGTTGGACTTTTCCTGTGTTTTTGTCCGGTTCCAGCAGCTCAATAGTCTGATGGGTCTGAATCGTGTCTGGTCACAGCCGATGCCACTGAAGTTAATAGGCGCAGCATCTCCATAGAACACAATGACCACAGCAAAGAGAAAATATTAAGTCTCCACATTGCCAGACTGAGGCCTGAGTGCAAATCTTTTCATCAAAGCCCTGTATGCTATTTAATTAAAAGTCACCATTTAACTGGAGTTCTATTATTCACAGAGAAAAGACTTCTCTTATTAGACAATGTAATTTTCATGGCAGAACTAGATTGCATATCTCTCTTGAGATTAACTTCACATTTTCACTCATTGGGTTTCTCCAGTCGGTCATACATCAGCACAGAAGAGACTGAGCATTAAGGCTGGATTTGGGCATGAGGGAAACAAAGGAGAATCTTGACGTGAGCAACCCCTCATTTAGAGTGACATTTTCTTTTTTTTTTTTCCTATGAGAACTATATAGAAAACTGCCCATCTGATTTCTTCTACTGATACATGACATGGGAGAGTGCAAGTTGGCAAGACTTCAGCTGGAAAATATGCTTTACTTTTGGCAAGTAAAGGAGACACATGGTCAAAGCTTTAAGAAATCTAGGAGCTACTGCTTAGGTGCAGTAGAAAAATTTTATTCTGAAATGATGATATTTTACCTGCTAAAGTTTGGTCTTCAGTTTTACTATATACACACACACACACATACATACACGTGTGTGTGGTATATATACATATATATAAACTAAAATCAATCATTGAAAAGCAATTGAAAAGTATCTAATCGCAAAAATAGAAAAAAATCAAAGAGCACTTCAAAAAGAAACTGGCTCTGAAGGGCATTTAGTTGTTCTTCTCCAGGGACACATAATAATCTGTCAGGATTTTCCATGCTTTGGGGGCCATGAAGCCATCTGGGGGGTTTTCACCTTCCCGGGCCAGCTTCCTCATCCGAGTTCCTGAGATGAAGTCAAACTCATTGTGCCTGTCACAGGGTAGCAACAAAGAACTCAGCATAGGTAAGTAACATCTACCTCAAAGACCCCAGGAGGATGGGTTCTGAGATGAGACTACATTTTTTTCTTTCTGTAAAATGCTGCATCTTTCTAAGTTAAGCAGTTCAGTAAATCTTCAGTAAAGGAACTTGCAGAAGACCCGGGAATTGTAGCAGCTCTGCAGTCGGCGCTCACTGCACCTCTCAGTTCATAGGGCATGTCTTCTATAGCTGTGACTACTGGGTGAGCTCTGAGCATGGTTGAGTGCTCTTATTATAAACACATGAAATTTTTTGCTGCGTATACAACCATTTCATATAATGTACCAGGCACTCAAAGCATGCCCAAGGAATGTGTGTTGGAAAGGAAATACTTAAGGACCATCTACCACAAATGGGGCTGTGCTACAACTTTGGGGGACACATAATGTCCAAGACCAGGTCTGAGCTTACAAGGGACTGTCACTCCAGCTAGGACCTTTCCCAAAATTTTCTCTCATTGTTCTAGTCGTACAAATGTTGATTAAAGAATTTTCCTCGGAAAACCTACCTTTCTGGATCATAGAAGTCCATGGATTTCTTGGCTTTGTTGTAGGCAGCCACTCGGAATGGAATGATTTCCACAGAGGTGAGGCCAGGGGCCATGGTCAAGACCTTGCCCCCGTGAGTGGGTTCATACAGGTCTTTCTTGGTCTCAGGATGGGGCATTCCTGCAGGGTCCCGGCCCACAATGTAGAAATTGGCCCCTGCAACCATCCGGGCCCTGCAGTGCCACTGGACCTAGGAGATATCACATCAAGGGCATGCTGATCATCACTGGCCAATCCTTTGGGCCCCAGTTTATGGAGACATCCCTTTATTCTGCTTCAAAAGTAATTCAGCAATGTGGGTCAACTAATAATTGTAAGAAAGTCATTGAGGTGTCCAAGGCTGCTCTTAGCTCATCTATATTGTCCTACTGGGAAGAATATTGGAGATTTTGGAAAAGGAAATGGCAACCAACTCCAGTATTCTTGCCTAGAGAATTCCATGGAAACGAGCCTGACAGGTTACATACAGTCATGGGGTCACAAAGGGTCAGACACGACTAAGCAATTAACATAGGAGCTTTAAAGATAAGAACCTTCCCTCTTAGAACCTGGGGTTATATTTTGTAATCTCTCCAGACTAACAGACTATGAACACTCAGATCTTACTGTTCCACAGAACTATGTGAATTTTACTTTTCAATTCCTCCCTATTCAAAATGAATCACAGTTTAAGGGGAATTACAAACTCTAATCTCTTACCATGGAATTCCATGTAACTGCCAGTAATGAGCTGATTAACATTCATATGTAGACATTGATTCCATTTCCACATGGCATTGGGATTTCAAAACAAGTTGCCCTCTTTCAAGCTCAGATAGGACAGGGAGTACAGCTAGGGGCCTGGAAATTTGATCTGGTTGAAGATAATTAAACACCTTGGAGCATTCCAAAGTGTTATGACCTTTTCAATTCATCATTCTTACCGCAAACTTGTTCATATCCATTACACCAGTGGTGCTGTGCGACAAAGAAAGTCTATTTAACAGGCCCAATGTGTTATGATGAAAAGACATTAAGCTTTTAAAGATACCCTCTCCCTTCTAATGTAGCTCACTGAGCATGGTGAATCACTTAAGAGGAAGTGGTATCTTCTGAAAGACTAGATACATCTTGCCCTATAACCCAGGTAAGCTGTATTATCCACCTCGTTCACATACCAACTTTCAGAGTCTCAAAGGCTGTATATGATAGGTTTGATTTGGTGTTGCTAGTATTTTCACAAATGAAAAATGAAAAGTGTTGGTGGTTCAGTCGTGTCTGACTCTGCAACCCCATGGACTGTAGCCTGCCAGGCTCCTCTGTCCATGGAATTCTCCAGGCAAGAGTACTGTAGTGGATTACTGTTCCCTTCTCCAGGGGATCTTCCTGACCCAGGAACATGGGTCTCCTGCATTGCAGGTGGACTCTGAGGCACCAGGGAAGCCCCACAAATACTATATGGAAACATAATCAGGTCAGATAAAGAAAAGAGACCAAAAGATGTCAGAATCTGCTCATAAAGAATCCCAGAAGCGTTCTTGCTTTTGTAAGTGAGACTTGACCCTGCACTTGTGAGTCCCAGAGTCCAGCTCAGGGAACTGCTTACCTCTGTGGGGCCAGCATACAACATGGGAGATGGGAAGATGGCAACAATGGTTGCCTTGGGATCCAGAACCTCTTCTTCGAGCACAGCTGCGTGTTGTTTCATCCGCCAGTCCAGGGGCACGTCATCATCTTTGGTCCAGCCACCCAGGGGGTGGAGCAGCAGGACTGGGTGCTTGTAGCCTCTCTCCAGGAGCCGGCGGCGGGTGTCCTGCATCAACAGAGCATGGCCATTGTGGACAGGATTGCGCAACTGGAATGCAAACACTGCATCTGGGAAGTGAAAGCAGAACACCAAGATCAAAGACATGCATTTTCTTCTATTTTTTAATTTAAATTTTCAAAGAAATTTTACAATGTTGTGTTGGTTTCTGCCATACAACAACAAAATCAATCATAATTATACATATGTTCCCCCACCCCCATCCATCCCTCCACGCCCATGACAGAGTGCCAGAGTGGGCTCCCAGTTCTAACAGCAACTTCTCATCAGCTATCCATCTTACACCTGATCGTATATATATGTTGATGCTACTTGCTCCATTCATCCCACTTTCTCCTTCCTCTACTGTGTCCACAAGTTCGTTGTCTACATCTACATATCCATCCCTTCCTTTCCTGAAAATAGGTTCATCAATAACATTTTCTAGATTCCATATATATGCATTAATATACTATATTTTTCTGACTTCACTCTGTGTAGCAGGCTCTAGGTTCATCCACCTCACTAGAACCGACTGAAACCCTGCTACACTGTTGGTGGGAATGTAAACTGATGCAGCCATTGTGGAGAACGGTACGGAGATTCTTTAAAAAACTAGGAATAAATCTACTATATATGACCCAGCCACTCCACTGCTTGGCATATACCCTGAGAAAAACCATAATTGAAAAAGACACTTGATGAAAGTGAAAGAGGAGAGTGAAAAGGTTGGCTTGAAGCTCAACATTCAGAAAACAAAGATCATGGCATCTGGTCCCATCACTTCATGGGAAATAGATGGGGAAACAGTGGCTGACTTTATTTTTTTGGGCTCCAAAATCACTTTGGATGCTGATTGCAGCCATGAAATTAAAAAACACTTACTCCTTGGAAGGAAAGTTATGACCAACATAGATAGCATATTAAAAAGCAGAGACATTGCTTTGCCAACAAAGGTCCGTCTAATCAAGGCTATGGTTTTTCCCATGGTCATGTATGGATGTGAGAGTTGGACTGTGAAGAAAGCTGATTGCCGAAGAATTGATGCTTTTGAACTGTGGTGCTGGAGAAGACTCTTGAGAGTCCCTTGGACTGCAAGAAGATCCAACCAGTCCATTCTAAAGGAGATCAATCCTGGGTGTTCATTGGAAGGACTGATGCTAAAGCTGAAACTCCAGTACTTTGGCCACCTCATGCGAAGAGTTGACTCACTGGAAAAGACTGATGCTGGGGAGGATTGGGGGCGGGAGGAGAAGGGGACGACAGAGAATGAGGAGGCTGGATGGCATCACCAACTCGATGGACATGAGTCTGACTGAACTCCGGGAGTCTGTGATGGACAGGGAGGCCTGGTGTGCTGTGATTCATGGGGTCGCAAAGAGTCAGACACGACTGAGCAACTGAACTGAACTGAACACCAATTTTCACAGCAGCACTGTTTACAATAGCCAGGACATGGAAGCAACCTAGATGTCCACTGATTAATGGATAAAGATGTGGTCCCTATATATAATGGGACATTACTCAGCCATTAAAAAAAAACAAATTTGAGTATATCCGCTTGCTTTAAGAACCAGCCTGAAAGCCACCTGGATCTTTAGGGGTGTTATTCCAAAGGTACCAACCAGTACAAGCTTTTTAGACAGGGATAGGACACGGGTAGGAAGCCCTAAAGGGAGAGCCTGACTCAGAAATGAACACATTAGTTGCCAAGACCTTTTTTACAAACCACAGCTCAGGCAGGGGCTAGTACTGATCCATCCCCTTGTGCCCTGCTCCAGCCTCATTTCCCTGGGGTGTGAATATTGATGAGGAATATTTTCTGGAATCTGCAAGATCTTAACAAATTAAAGATATAAAAAACTTCTCCTTCACTTTACGGAAATCTTCAAAACTACTCCACTTAGTGATGAAGTCCTGGGAGGCTTAATTTTTCCTTTTGGTTATGAAATGGATTAATGTACATCCATTATAGAAAACTTAGGAAATACAGAAAAGCCCAAAATAGAATATAAAAATCATCCATCATCCTATCATTAGTTTTTCTCTCTTTTTCAAAATACATAAAGTGAAAATCTTCCCTTCCCCTTGGCCCCACTTTATCCCTAGAGGTAGCTGCTGTCATCGGCAGGTTGGTTCACATGTTGCCAGACATTTCCACTTCTACACACAGAAGTAGGTTTGGGTTTTAAAAGCAATTATCCCATTTTACCTTCTTTTCCGAGCTTATTCTATACATAGTGTTCTGAAATTTGCTTTTTCACTTAACAAATATACTTTGGGTATCTTTCTGTGTCGGTGTATATTTTTTTAATAGCTGCATAATATTACAGTAGCTCAACTTTATAAGCTTTCCATATCTTTATGATTGGAAGCTTTAAGCTTTATGATTTCCATATCACTGGACATATCAATTTGGAGAAGGAAATGGCAACCCACTCCAGTGTTCTTGCCTGGAGAATCCCAGGGATGGGGGAGCCTGGTGGGCTGCCATCTATGGGGTCGCACAGAGTCGGACATGACTGAAGTGACTTAGCAGCAGCAGCAGCAGACATATCAATAGACGATGAAGGTTTTCAACTTTTCAAACCTGTAAACATGCTGTTTCCTGATATCCTTAATTCTGTAAGCAGAGGATGATTAGGAGTATTAACAAATGCAGGAGAGTGAGCCTACATACCAGCATCCATTTCTTTATACTTTTGTTTGAGCTCCAGAGGTGTCAGGCGATATTGGTCCAACCCATCATTCCACTGTATTCTTTCCAGCACCTGAAGGTCACCACCAACCAGCCAATCCCCGCTTTCCATCACCATCTAGAAAAATTTATTAAAATTCTTAGTGATACATATTGTTTTCTATTATATCTCAGAAAGTTTCTTTTTCTGAACCAATCTTGGGCTACTTGAACTAACTGCTTTCAGTTTTTCAACGTTTCTAGCACAGTATATATCAAACTTTTTGATTTCCCAAATCCTTTTACTCTTAAAAATTATTGAGGATAAACAAGAGCTTTTTTTAATACTGATTATATCTATCATTATTCTCTGTTTTAGAGATTAAAAGTGAGAACCCTTAGGGCTTCCCTGGTAGCCCAGTGGTAAAGAATCCACCTACCAATGCAGGAGACATGGGTTCCATCCTTGATCCAGGAAGATCCCACATGCCCTGGAGCAACTAAGCCCGTGCATGCACCTGTGCTCTGGAGCAAACGAGTCGCAACTATTGAGCCCTAGAGCCTGTTCTCCACAACAGGAGAAGCCACTGCAATGAAAAGCCTCACACTGCAACTGAAGAATAGCCCCTGCTTGCTGCAACTAGAGAAAAGCCTGCACAGAGCAATGAAGACCCAGCACAGCCAAAAACAAAATTATTTTTAAACAACCTGAGAATCCTTAAAAAATTTATTGACCTAAAACTAACAATAGTAAAGTCATTAAATATTAACATAAACATTTTATTTTTTGGTGAAAAGTAATATTTTCCAAAAATATAAGTGAAAAGTAGCATTGTTTTACATTTTTGCAAATCTCTTCATTATCTGACTTAATAGAAGGCAGCTGGATTCTCATATATACTTTTTCACTTATTCTATGGTAATATGTTATGTTGACTGAAACAGGTAAAGAAAATTCAACTTCAGGTTGGTGGTTGGGAAAGGAAAAAGTACTTGAATAACCTTTTTCTATCATTTTGGATATTCTTCGTTGATATAAAAAATTAACCAAATTTAAAAATCAACAAAGAACTTCAACAGACATTTCTCCAAATATGATGTACAGATGGCCAACAGGGATATGAAAAGATGTCCAACATCACTAGTTATTGGAGAAATACAACCTCACAACAATTAGGGTGGCTACTATCACAAACAGAAAGTAAGGAGGATGGGTAAGGATGTGGAGAACTCCCTCATGTACTGTTGGTGAGATTATAAAATGGTACATCAGTATGGAGTTTCTTCAAAAAATTAAAAATGCAGCTGACACATGATCCAATAATCCCATTTCTGGATATATATCCAAAAGAATTAAAAGCAATGTCACACAGAGATTTGCATATCCATATTCATAGTAGTGCTATTCACAATAGCTAAAAGGTGGATGCAACCCAGATCTCTCTTGAAAGATGAACCAATGATGAACAGGCATGTCATGCATACAATGGAATATTATTCAGCCATCACAACGGAGGAAATCCTGTCACAGGCTACAACATGGCTGAAACTTGAAGACATTAGCTAAGTGAAAAAGCAATGCACAAAAGGATAAATACTGTATTTTCCACTTACATGAAGTATCTAAAGTAGTCAAATTCATAGAAAATAGAATGGTTGATACCAGGGGCTGGGGAGAGGAAAGGAGACTGTTATTTAATAGGTACAGAGTTTCAGATTTTCAAGATGAAAAAAGTTTTGGAGATCTGTTTCACAAGGTGCATTACATAACACTACTGAATTGTTGGTTAGTCTCTATAAGTTATATCTGACTCTTGCGACCCCATAGCCTGTATGTAGCCCGCCAGGCTCCTCTGTCCATAGGATTTTCCAGGCAAGAATACAGGAGTGGGTTGCCATTTCCACCAGGGAATCTTCCTGACCCAGATCGAATCTGTGTCCCCTGCATCTCCTGCATTGACAGGCAGATTCTTGACTAACGAGCCACCTGGGAAGCCCAAAATAGATAGATGGTAGATAAATAGATGATTGATAACAAAACTTAGTTTTCATTGATGTTTTCTCTAAAGTTACTATCAATATTCTCACTTTTCAATATGTGTCTCAGTTGAAAAAGTGACTTCAGGAAAGGGTGGTTGAGGAACAGAACAAGGAGACTTTTGGAAAGAAGCATCTGTACACTATCCCATACTTCAGATGGCCCAACTCTGGTCCTCTTCAACTGTGCCCCTTCTGTCAGGTCAAGGAACCTCTTGTGAGCAGACCCACCTGAAGTCTGTATTTACTCTCTAGACCATGATCTGTGTACTTGGGACATTCCACCTGGGGTGCCCAAAGGCAGACCCAGAGGATCCTCATGGCACTCAGCAAGGCCAAGCATAGGAAGAGGAGGGGGTGGCTGCAGACCAAGAGCCAACTATCCACACACTACCTTATCCTGATGCAGAACCAAGAAGTCTAAAATTGAGCCTGGCCTTCCAGAGTGTGATCCAGGTATACAGTCAAAGTAGAAAGATAAAGCATTTCATTTAAATTTATTAGTTAAGTAACTTATTTATGTTTTAGATAAGTAACTTTTAAATATGATACCAGGCTTCAGCTCATTCTTACCCTGGATTCCACAAATATTAGGTCTGAACGTGGTATAAAGAATGGCCAAGTAATGAAAAAGAAAACCATGACAGCGTTTGATGAGAGGGTTAGCACTTTCTTTGACAAAGATGGAAGAGGCCCCAGGCCTGACAGCACACATACAGTTAATGCCTTGCCATCTACTTTGTGGCATCTAACCGTGGTTTTTACATTATACCCTTTAAACTTATACATTGTTATATGTTCATCATATCTCAATTAACCTGAAAACAGAATAACATGACAACCTTTCTCTTTCCCATGAACTTAAATATGTTCCATTGTTTCCCCATCTGTTTGCCATGAAGTGATGAGACCAGATGCCATGATCTTAGTTTTCTGAATGTTGAGCTTTAAGCCAACTTTTTCACCTTTTTCACTTTTATCGAGAGGCTCTTTAGTTCTTCTTCACTTTCTGCCATAAGGATGGTGTCATCTGCATATCTGAGGTTATTGATATTTCTCCCAGCATCCTTGATTCCAGCTTGTGCTTCGTTCAGCCTGGCATTTCGCATAATGTACTCCACATATAAGTTAAATAGGCAGGGGGACAATATACAGCCTTGATGTACTCCTTTCCTGATTTGGAACCAGTCTGCTGTTCCATGTCCAGTTCTAACTGTTTTTTCATGACCAGCATACAGATTTCTCAGGAGGCAGGTAAGGTGGTCTGGTATTCCCACCTCTTTAAGAATTTTCAACAGTTTGTTGTGATCCACACAGTCAAAGGCTTTGGCGCGTTCAATAAAGCAGAAGTGACTTAGCAGCAGCAGCAGATGTTTTTCTGGAACTCTCTTGCTTTTTTGATGATCCAGTGGATTCTGGCAATTTGATCTCTGGTATCTCTGCCTTTTCTAAATCCAGCTTGAATATCTGTAAGTTCACATATCGTTGAAGCCTGGCCTGGAGAATTTTGAGCATGACTTTACTAGCGTGAGGTGAGTGCAATTGTGCAGTAGTTTGAACATTCTTTGGCATTGCCCTTCTTTGGGATTGGAATGAAAACTGACCTTTTCCTGACCTTGGCCACTGCTGAGTTTTCCAAATTTGCTGACATACTGAGTGCAGCACTTTCACAGAATCATCTTTTAGGATTTGCTCCAGTGGAACTCTATCACCTCCACTAGCTTTCTTCATAGTGATGCTTCCTAAGGCCCACTTGACTTCGCATTCCAGGTTGTCTGGCTCTAGGTGAGTGATCACACCATCGTGATTATCTGGGTCATGAGGATTTTCTTCATATAGTTTTTCTGTGTATTCTTGCCACCTCTTCTTAATATCTTCTGCTTCTGTTAGGTCCATACCATTTCTGTCCTGTATTGTGCCCATCTTTGCATGAAATGTTCCCTTGGTATCTTTAATTTTCTTGAAGAGATCTCTAGTCTTTCCCATTCTATTGTTTCCCTCTATTTCTTTGCACTGATCTTTTATTTTGGGGGGCTCCAAAGGAGATCCAACCAGTCCATTCTAAAGGAGATCAAACTGTCTCCAGCCTGGATGGAAGGACTTTTTTCAGAAGAAACTACACTACACCAGGATGAGAAGACGACGACATCAGAGGTAGACAGCTTGCCCAAGATGCTGGACCTGATTCGTATGATCATTTATAATGTTTTCTTGACTTCTTAGCCCTCTGCATATAAATCAAATGCTTTTCTACCATAGGCCTGATCCTATGCTAGTTTTAGAAATTAATCCAATTGTTGGGTTTGTAGACATATAAAAACTCATTCTGCTTATACAAAAACTCTGTTAGACTTGTGCCATCCTAATGTCCTTAAACCATGGCAACAGTCTGCTTCTAAATTGGAAAATTAAAAACAATAGCTGGAAATCAGAGTCAGGGCTATGGGAAATCCAAGATGGCTGCTTGGCTTTTCCCAGCTCCCTGACAAACCTCATTTTTTATTTGATGGGTTAAAGCCTCCCTAGCTACAGGGCCTCCATAATGAAAAATCATGGAATATTAAGTTTTGTAAATTGTTAAATTAAGTTTCTAGTTTTGTTAATGTCTAGTGTTTACTAAGACTCACTGCTGAGACAGTTCCTTGTTACATGATACTGCTAAAAGATTTAATTAAGTTATTAAAAAGGACACTCTAGGTTAGTTTCTAAGGCTTATCTCAGTAACCAATCTTCAGATAAAGGTCGGATGCTCCATAATGTACAACCAGGAGATTAACACCAGACTATAATCATTTAACGAATGAAGTCAGGTGACTTGGGGTATACCAGGCTTTATCTAATGAAAGTTCTTGACTTATAATTCTTATTTTACTAATAACGGCTAGCTATGGCTATATTATTTTCTATGTCACTTGTTTCACTGAGCCTGTGATATAATGCTGAACTGACAGTTCCATATGAGATCAATAATTGTAATAAGGTGACTCTGGGTATGGGAAAAAGCAACAAGAGGGAATATTTTCCTGGATCAGGAGGCTAGTAAGACAGTGGTCCAGAGACTTTTGCTACTTGCAAGGCCTGGTCCAATTTTAGCACACTGAGTGGCCCATCACTTCCCTAGACCTGGGAATGAGCCTTCCCAGCACCGTGGGACACAATGGCCATGAAATGGTGTCACATGGTCAGATATGTGGCTATGAAGGGACCTTGCTGACTGGAAGTTGGTACTTGCCAGCTGCCTCTACAAAGATTGCATCATGACCATTGCAAGCTGCTGACCTTCAACACCCCCTGAAAGAAGTTCAGCGTGAAAATCAGGAATGAGGCACTCTGTGCTCTGAAAAAAAAAAAAAAAAAAAAACTGGCAGAACAGGCCTTCAGATAGTTAGGTCTTTTCAGAAAAAGGTTTTATGAGTTCCAATTCTTGCATCTTCTCATACCTAGAAAAACACTGATGTCATTAATGATGAAATCTGCTTTGGCTTTAAAAAAAATTTTTTTTTTTTTTACAATTAAAAGTCAAAATAGAGTAGCTATGGTTCAGACATCCTGGGAAATAACTATTTCCCAGATATCCTGAAAAATGAGATTATGGGTGTGATTTCAGATTAGACGCTGTGACCTAATGTAGAACTTAATGCTCCTGTAATGCATTTTTGCTTCTGTATTTTGCTTGCTGCTCGTAAAACCAAAGTTACTCCATTTTAAGATAAGGTTTTTAAGTAAAGATTCCTAAAATTGTTAAATAAAATAAAAAGTTTAAAAAAAATAAAGGAGATCAATCCTGGGTGTTCATTGGAAGGACTGATGCTAAAGCTGAAACTCCAGTACTTTGGCCACCTCATGTGACGAGCTGACTCACTGGAAAAGACTCTGATGCTAGGAAGGATTGGGGGCAGGAGGAGAAGGGGACGACAGAGAATGAGATGGCTGGATGGCATCACCCACTTGAGGGATATGAGTTTGAGTGAACTCCGGGATTTGGTGATGGACAGGGAGGCCTGGCATGCTGTGATTCATGGGGTTGCAAAGAGTCGGACATGACTGAGCGACTGAACTGAACTGAACAATCACTGCAGATGGTGACTGCGGCCATGAAATTAAAAGACGCTTGCTCCTTGGAAGAGAAGCTATGACCAACATAGACAGCATATTAAAAAGCAAAGACATTACTTTGCCAACAAATGTCCATCTAGTCAAAGCTATGTTTTTTTTTCCAGTAGTCATGTATGGATGTGAGAGTTGGACTATTAAGAAAGCTGAGCGCTGAAGAATTGATGCTTTTGAACTGTGGTGTTGGAGAAGACTCTTGAGAGTCTGTTGGGCTGCAAGGAGATCAGTCCTGAATATTCATTGGAAGGACTGATGCTGAAGCTGAAACTCCACCTTATGTGAAGAACTGACTCACTGGAAAAGACCCTGATGCTGGGAAAGATTGAAGGCAGGAGGAGAAGGGGACGACAAAGGATGAGATGGTTGGATGGCATCATCAACTTATGGACATGAGTTTGTGTAAACTCCGGGAGTTGGTGATGGACAGGGAAGCCTGGCATGCTATAGTCCATGGGATCACAAAGAGTCAGACACGACTGAGCGACTGAACTGAACTGAACTAAATATGTTCCATATGACACTGCAATGCAATATATCACACCTGAGAGCAGGTGTCTCTCGTCAGTCATGAAGACAAACATTATGGAAGGTCTTACTCCTCAACCACATCATAGTCGTGCAACCATTCCCCTGATCAGATTCCAGACCTGCCTTTTGCACTGTCCAAAGATAGTGTGGCCAGCCTGTATTGTTAGCAGAAAAGAGAGAGGCAAGAAAAAGGGAGAGAAAGTTGATTAGTTTTTAACACCCAGCCAGAAGACATCAGGGTGGTGATGGTGCACCCTGGTTCAATTTCCTGTCATGGTCAGATGTTGGGGTTTACAATGACTTGCACTTCATAGCTCTTCAGGGAATGGGAGATTAGAGCCATCCATGGTTCTCAACATAGGGCGATTTTGCCTCTACCAGGGACATCAGACAATATCCGAAGACAGTTTTGATCATCACAGCTGGCGTGAGGAAGGGCGTGCTGTTGGGATCCAGTGTATAGAGGCCAGGAATGCTACTAAATATCCTATGTTGAACAGGACAGCCCCACAACAACAAACTACGCAGCCCTATGGTTAATAGTGCTGTGGCTGAGAAACCCTGAGTAGAGAAAGGGTTACTGCAAGGGATTTGGTTGTTTTTATGGTCCTCCTCTTAAATTCCATGCTCAGGAAAATGACTTAAGAATATTGTCAAATACCCATACATTTACTTTCTCCTCATTGCTTAAACTACAAATAAAATTTTGAGAGACCTCAAATCGTTGGTCATGCAGTAACTCATTCTGGACGCCAGGGGTCCACCCTACATTGTTCTATTAGTGAAGGCAATCCTGAACCTGTTTCATTCACCACCCAGCCTAAAAATATATATGGAGAGTGATGCTGAAGCCAAGCTTTTGGCATATCTTGGATCAGGAAGGACAAAGGGCATCTCTCTCAAAGGTGATCCCAGAACTGTGGTCCAGCTATTAGGAAGGGAGGTCCAGTGGCTCTGCCCCATTTCCAAGGACTTTCTGGCCCATGAGTCCCCACTTCTTTCCAAGCCTCCTACCAAAGGCAGGTGTAGGCCCACAGTAGAGTCTTCAGAACTGGACACACAGAGGGGTATGAGTAACAAGCTTTAAGGGAGTCTATGAAACAGTGAAAGCGGAGCTGGGCTCAGAGTCACAGACAGCAGGAATGTATAAAGGATAAGAGGAGGAGCCCAAGCACTCAGATGAGAACTAAGAAAGCTATGGTGAACAAGAGGGCAAGGTGAGGAAGAGGAGAAGGAAACAACCTGGAGAGGAAGAGGGGATGTGCACATAAGAAGGAAACGGACAGTCAGGGTGGGAAGGCGTAGCACAGTGAGGGGGCAGCAATGGAAGGAACAGTGTCCTAGGCTGGGGGACTAGCATATGCAAAAGTATGAGAGAGAGGCTACATGACCTCTGAATGAATGAAAGAATATTTTCAGTGGTGGCTGGAATGAGTAGTAAGGTGAGTTATATCTCTGTACGAGTTCCAAATAAAGCTTGAACAGTTGCTCCAGCTGAAGAATGGAGAAAGGATTTGAGGGGAGTAGGGCAAGACACATGGAGAAGGCAATGGCAAGCCACTCCAATACTCTTGCCTAGAAAATCCCATGGACAGAGGAGCCTGGTAGGCTGCAGTCCGTGGGGTCGCTAAGGGTCGGACACGACTGAGCGACTTCACTTTCACTTTTCACTTTCACACATTGGAGAAGGAAATGGCAGTCCACTCCATTCCTGGAGAATCCCAGGGAAGGAGGAGCCTGGTGGTCTTCCGTCTATGGAGTCACACAAAGTCGGACATGACTGAAGTGACTTAGCAGCAGCAGGGCAAGACACAGGGAAGAAATTCAGTGTCCTGGCCCAAGTTGGAATAGAAGAGAAGTGAACAACTTCAAGCAATACTTTGGAACCAGAACTGTTAGGACTGGTGATTGAATGGACAAGGGAGAAGAAAGAAGCAAGAATGACATCCAATGTGGTATATATGTACAATGGAATATTACTCAGTCATAAAAAATGAAATGATGCCATGTGCAGCAACATGGATCAACCTAGAGATTATTGTAGTGAGTGAAGTAAGAGAAAGACAAATATATCACTTATATGTGGAACTTTAAAAAAATGATACAAGTGAACTTACTTTTGAAACAGACTTATTGACATAGAAAGCAAACATGGTTACCAAAGGGGGAGGGATAATGTAGGATGTTGGGATTAATATATACACACCACTATATATAATATAGATCATCACAGGGACCTACTGTATAACACAGGGAACTCTACCCCATATTCTGTAATAAACTATATGGGAAAAGAATCTGAGAAAGGATGTGTGCGTGCGTGTATGTGTGTATATACACATATAACTGAATCACTTTGCTGTGCACCTGAAACTAACATAATATTATAAATCAACTATACTTCAACTTAAATAAAAATAATACTTTGAAAATAACACAGAAAATTAGGAATATATTTTTTCAGAATGCCAGAAGATGTACATTAAAAACAGAAAATTCATTATGGAAAACAAATGTTATTGATCTTATGTCTGAAAAAAGAAAAAGAAAACAAAGAATGACATCCAGGATTTGGACATGGACCACGGCTTGGATGGTGGAGCTGTTCATGGAACTGGGAGGGACACAGGCGGGGACCAGGCTGGGGTGGAGTTGCCCATGTTGAGTGTGAGGTGCTTGCAGGATATATCCTGGTGGAGCACCATGAGAAACAGCTCCGGATAATTATCTAATGCCATGGTTCTCAACCTTCACAGTACATTAGAATCACAAAGAGCTTCAAAACCCATGACATGCAGAACTGAGCCCAGGCCAATGAAATCAAAGTCTGTGAGAGAGGGCTCTGGTCATGGGTAATTTTTAAACAGGTGATGCTGTTGGGCAGACTAACGATAATGGTCTTCACTGCAGGGCTGCTGCTGCTGCTAAGTCACTTCAGTCGTGTCCGACTCTGTGTGACCCCATAGACGGAAGCCCACCAGGCTCCCCCGTCCCTGGGATGCTCCAGGCAAGAACACTGGAGTGGGTTGCCATTTCCTTCTCCAATGTGTGAAAGTGGAAAGTGAAAAGTGAAAGTGAAGTCGCTCAGTCGTGTCCGACCCTTAGCGACCCCACGGACTGCAGCC
The DNA here is from genome assembly GCF_049115385.1 of Moschus berezovskii. Taxonomy (NCBI): domain Eukaryota; kingdom Metazoa; phylum Chordata; class Mammalia; order Artiodactyla; family Moschidae; genus Moschus; species Moschus berezovskii. The sequence goes on along the minus strand of NC_142471.1, from coordinate 55,139,262 downwards.
TACCAGGCTCCTCCATCCATGGGATTTTCTAGGCAATAGTACTGGAGTGGCTTGCCATTGCCTTCTCCGTCACTGCAGGGCTAAAGGATATAAAAATCTGCCCTCCTATCCTTCACTCTTGGTTTCTACTACATCACAAAAGAGGGATAATGATTCTTAGGTGCTTCACAGGAGCGTTGTGAGAAACAATTACCATTTGGAAAAGCCTTGAGAGCCACGGATAAAAGACAACAAGATTCCTTTAAGCATTACTTTTACAAGTTTCGCCTGCTTTTCCTCATGATCTCATCTGGGGTTCCGTAATAGTGAGAGGGAGGTTGGGAGCATTGGGATGGAAGGTCAAGGTAAACTGCAGTGAGGGGTTGTGTAACAGAGGCAGACGGTTTCCTTGGTGACTGACCACTTTCCATGCAAATATAACTCCCAGGGCCACACGGAAATAGAGAAGGCCTATGAATACTTTTGGAAGGAATTACTGTTGGAAAAGTTTGGCGTTCTGAAAATTTTTTTAAAAAGTGTTTAATTACTGTGAATTTCAAGGTGCTAAAAGATTTGCAGTGGGACTTCCCTGGTGGTCCAGTGGTTGAGAATCCACCCGCCAATGCAGGGGACATGGGTTCCATCCCCAGTCTGGGAAGATCCCACATGCTGCGGGGAAACTAAGTCCATGCAGTACCACTACCGAGCCCATGCACCTATAGCCCGGGCTCCGCAACAAGAGAAGCCATCGCAACGAGAAGCCGGTGCACTGCAGCTAGAGAGTAGCCCCCCAGTTCGCCGCAAACAGAGAAAGCTTGCAAGCTGAAGACCCAGTGCAGACAAAAATAAAGGTGAACAAAAAATTTTAAAAAGAACCTTAAAGGAAAAAAACAAAAATTAAAAATGTGCAACAAGGAGAGTTCCTTTCCCATAAACACACCTTCAACACTCAAAAGTGTAGCTTATACAGGGGGACTGGTTCTCTCTCTCAGGTTATCCATGGCCCATTTCTCATCATGAGCTCACTGGGAATGTTGACAGAGTCCCTCTAATGATCTAATGGTACTGAGTCACTGACTAGATTGTCAAGGCCATGAATCACACCACCACTCTCCCAGCATCTAAGAAATTCTGACCTCCAACTGCCAACAGCTGATGCAAGACAAGATAAAAAGAAGTAACTGCTTAAGAAAGTCTTTGGATTTTTTTTCTTTTAAGTGCTAACGATGTGTATGTGAATGTTAGGCCCCCAGAGTGAAAGTATCTGAACTGGCATGAAGCAAGATCACTGCTCTTTAGGTCACTGAGTACTGGTAAGATCCTAAACCTATAGGGCTATGATCAGAGAAGGGACGAAATAAAGGCATAAGTAAGGCTTGGAACATAACTCCTCAAATAGCTGTTGTCCAGTCATTTTAAGGACTGTCTGCCAACCTCTTGGAGAGAAAATGTTCAGATGGCTCTGAGCCTATCAGCAGGGTGAACAGTTGTGTCCAATAAATGAAAAGCTGCTTTGCTCACCCACTGACCTCTGGGTTCCACCAGGGGCCTTGAAAAAGCTCTCTCTACCTTGTAACAGTTCACAACCAAAAAAAAAAAAAAGTTTGTCTAACAGATTTGGACAGGTTTTTTCATACATCCATCGTGTGCAGTCACAGGACTGGAAGACATCTCAGATCTCGAAGTTATTCTGAATCTGGTCTGCTCCTTTTATAAATGAAGAAACAGAGGACCAGAGAGAGGACTGCCTTGTTTAATCACAAGGCTTTCTAGAGTCCCCTGGGTTTCAAATGGTTCTTTATTCCTGTGAACTTTCTGAAATCACTAGTATGTCTCTTTTCTTATTTCAGCTCTAATCTTGGATGAAGGATGGCTTTTGCATTCAATTTCACATATTTTTCTTTATGGAAAATGAACCACATCCAGCAATTCCACTCCTTGCCACCCCACCCCATCACTGCCAACAGTTAGAAGCTGTAAAGGAATCTGAAAACTTTTAGTCTATTTTGCCTTTAGGCAGATTGAGTCCAAAACAATCCTAATCAGATGAACACATTTTTCAATCTTAAAAATATCCACTGGTGAAAATGTGGCATTTTCCCTCTGGAAACTGCCGCTATTTGTGCTTTTGTTTACTGAAAGAATGTCACTGACCACCACTCTCCTCCCCCACAATGGCCACAGAGCAGGAACTCCAAGTCTCTTTCCAGAGTTCAGTTCGATCCAGTCTGTATGAAGAAATTGACTTCCCTTGTGAATTTCAAGATAAACAGGGCTGCAAGCTCTGACTGTGGTTTTTTGCATAGCACAGCTATGATTTTGGTCCTCTCCTCAGGATGCTAGACAAAATTATCCCTCCAGTCCACTTGTTCCCCATTTAGCTGAGGGGACCAGCCATCACAAGAGACCATTCAGACCAACCCTCAAACAGAAAGTCATTTCTTTTCCCTAACAAAAACTATCTCCCCAGGCAAAGCTTGCAAGACCTCGTTAGAAACACATTTTTTCATCTCACCCCAGTTGTTCTAAGTCCTTCATGAAGGAATTAAAAAGAACTTTTTTTTTTTTACCCTAAGTTGAAAGAAAGCCCTTCTGAAGGTTTTGCCACTTACTTTGATATAGGGGTGTTTTGCACACGTTGTGCCCCACACATGGGAACAACGCTCCTCTTTTCTATGTTCGTAGAATTCAGGATCTTGTAAGATAGCCACCCTCCGTCCTCCGTGTGTCAAGACAAACTCACTGCAGCCTTCCAGCCGTGTCTTATCATCCGCAGAGATGGGCAGTACTATAGGGATGCTCATGTTGATCACTCCATCTGTGGAAAGAGCCATGTGATGTGTGAACGCGGGGTACGAGGCATGTGCTCCTTTAAAGGGGACTTCCATGTGTGCCATTTCCTGAAAAAGGCATCAAGACCCTACTCTAACATAGCTGTGCTGCTGCACTAGTTTTTCTAGCATCTGTGATCAATCCTTTGAGAAGAGGCTTCTCAAAGCAAGAGATGGAGAGTTTGTGAAAAGTGGGGTGTTTCAAATTGTGGAGATGGCTTCAGTAAGTGACTTGGAGGCCCAGGAGGGATTGTCCCCCTTCTGAGCTCCCTTTGGAAAGTTCCATCCTGACTTCCACACACTAGGGAGCTTAGTCTTTAAAAATCCAATTAGACCAAATAAAGGCAATGCCTGGTGTCTCTGTGAATCCTGCACCTTCAGATTAAACCACCTTGCAGATAGCAAGCCTTATACAGGATCCATCTTTGGTTGAATCGTGGATGAGGAATCCACAGATACAGAGGCTGTCGGCTGGAGCATCCCCAAAGTTTGGTATATACACTGGATCCTGGAACCAACCCCCTGAAGATGGGAAGTGAGGACTGTGATTCCTTAATGAAGCCAGAGAACATAAGAGAGATTACACAGCTGTTTCCCTCCTTTTGTATGGTGCCCCAACTCTCCAGCAAGTATGTCAGACTTTCTGTTGTCCTTACAGTGAGAAAGTGGGGGCACAGAATTAAGGGTGTAACACTAAAGAATATTTGGGCAATTTGGGGGCTGTTGCCAAGTTCAAGACTCAGAAGGGAATGAAAGAAAGGTGAGTAAAGAAAACATTCAACTTGTTACCAATTTAAGCTTGACTGCTCTCTGCTCCTCAAACTAGTCTATGAGAAATGAGTTGTTGGGGCAAGGAATAGCAACTTTATTTGGGAAGTCAGCAGACCAGGAAGTCGGTAGACTCGTGTGCGAGAGAACCATCTTTCCTGAATCCAGGCTTTTTATACCCAAAGGGGAGGTCATTAAGTCAAACATTTCCTAATTCCAGTCAGACTCCCGAGGAGATGTGTTAATATCTTCCTCACTGCAGCCATCCTCAGGTGGGCCTAATCAGGATGTTTCCTGTGAGCTAAACAAAGGTATTTTAGCTAAACAAAATATTTCATGTGAGCCAGGGTTCCCAGAGATGGGGCATTATGTATAATGTAAGCTTATGGGCAACATCCCATTATTGATTAACTTGTAAAAAAAAAGCAATAGATATATCTATGGAATTTAGAAAGATGGTAATGATGACCCTATATGCGAGACAGCAAAAGAGACACAGATGTATAGAACAGTCTTTTGGACTCTGTGGGAGAGGGCGAGGGTGGGATGATCTGAGAGGATAGCATTGAAACATGTATATTATCGTATGTGAAACAGATTGCCAGTCCAGGTTCAATGCATGAGACAGGGTGCTCAGGGCTGGTGCACTGGGATGACCCAGAAGGATGGGATGGGGAGGGAGGTGGGAGGGGGGTTCAGGATGGGGAACACATGTAAACCCATGGCTGATTCATATCAGTGTATGGCAAAAACCACTACAATATTGTAATTAGCCTCCAACTAAAACAAATAAATTTTTTAGAAAAAGCAACAGAATACAAAAGTTAAACAAACAGATCAAATATGGAGATAACATTACAAACTCATAAATTCAAAACAGGAAACAAATACTGTTACTTATGGAATGGAGGCAATGTACCATAGATTAATGAAGTCTTGTAAATCTACCTGTCAAAATCCAACTTTGGACCATCTCTGATAAAGGTCTGATGTCTGAAATTTAAAATACTCTCTAAAAGTTACTAGGACATAAGGAATGTCACCAGATATAGACGGTAACTTCCAGCAATAAAGAAATTCTGTCCATCATAAAATCCTGCAATCTGCTCTGGTAGCCTTCTAAACAAGGAAGATAACTGTGCACAGAAAGTAATGATTTTTGTCACTCAAACAACTCCTCAGTTTCAAAGTTCAGACAGTAAAAGTAGTCCGAGCAAGCCCTCTACAGAGAGCACTAAACTCAAAGCCAAGTAATCTCCTGTTTACTGCCTGTGTCACTCACCTTCTCTGCGCTCAGTTTCTCCTCTTGGAAAACAGTATCATAAATAATATGTACATCCCTGGGTTACCGGGAAGAGCCATAGTGTAAAGCACTCTATTAATTTATGATGAAAGATCATTAAGCCCACCGCACAGTATAGTTGATAAAAAGAGGAGGCCTGCAAAGAAACACACCTTCGAGGATGCTGATGATCTCATTAGAAATCATGCTTTCTGTGGAGCATGGATTACTGACCACACTGCTTATGAAGAGTAGCTTGACTAAAATAAAACAAGATGCAAAGCAAAAGGTTGGCAGGATGCTGGAGGAAGCCCAGCTTTGCCCGCAACATGCTTGCAGAGCTGCCTTCCATCAATGATTTCTGGGTTGAATTTCAAAGAATGCTCCGCTCTTCTGTTGCCATTGCCTCATCTGGCCTACTAGATTCCAGCCCGGAGTAGCCTCTGATCCACCTTCATCTTGGCCTTGATTGAAAATCCCAACTGAAGATACAGCAGTCCCTGATAGGTTGTCAAGACAGCTAATCTGTGGGATGTTGTGGAAGGGAGTTCTACCAAGGAAAAATGCCAACTGATCTCATACACCTGTAGCTACAACTCCACACAGGTAAAAAATTCACTGTCGTTTCCCTATCTTAATCAACTTTTCCATTGATAATACATAAAATTATCCTACCATTTAACTCTGTGCTGAAATATCCTCTACAGCTTTAGACATTGACTTGGGCTTTCAGCCCTTTTCCATTATGTGCTTCAACACTGGTGGGAACCACCTTGATTATTTTACTGTGGTATAACTCACTGTGAAAAAGAATATCGTGGTTTTTTTAGCTATAGTTAGTCCAGCACTTACTTCATGTTTAATTGAATAATTTTGCTTTTGCTTTAAATAACTGTCAAGCCTCTTGTTTTAACATTGCAGATGTGCTTTATCATTTGTTTGGGACTGTTTCTAGGCAAAAACTAAAAAACTTTTTATTGACTAATCTTTTTTCAAGGAAAACAATAATGATGAAAATAATACTTAAGATAAATTATATCTTCAGAATTTTACCTTTTTCTTCTGGTACAGCACTGACATTTATAATCACAGTGGGTATGTATTTACACCCAGTTTTATAACTATCAATCATCATAGCTTGAAATTAAATTCATGCATAATCACTTATCACAAGCAAATGAAATACAATCATCCACAATCCAACCAGGTGCATCCACTTTAAATTGCATCTAAAATTGACTTATCTTTCATCAATTAAAAATGTTTTATAAATGCAATGGGGAAAAAATTCCAGATTTGTGAAACTAAATGAGGACAAACACTCAGTAGAAGTAATTAGCAGAAAGGATAACAAATTTTTAAAATATCAAGAACAAAATACGCAATAAAAATTTAGAAACAACTTTACTTTTGTCAACTAAATACATTACAAACAACAGCTGCATCTGATCCAGAAATTTTTCTGTTACTTAGACTCCTATCAATAGAAGGCAGTATTATTCTCTTATAACTGGTTGGATCATGAACTGTTAGCAATTCCAACTGTTTCATTTAGATTTTTTTTTTTAAGTTATGTCCTTACCATTTCTAGTTAATATAACACATCTAATTATAATAATTTAACTACTTGGGAAGTTAAAGTACATACCAGGAAGGAACATGCCTAGAGAAATACAAACATAGTTAAGAAAAATATTGTTTTCAACTTTCCATCAAAATAATAGTAAAGCAACAATGTCAAAGAATAAATTCCTATTATGAAATTTTATACATATAACATACAAATTACTGAGATTTTTGCTATAGCCGTTTCTAAAAATAGAGAATATAAGAAGCAAAAAGCTGGAGAAAACAGAATTTGTATTGAATACTGTCCAATACAATCCAAAAGTATTGTTTAAATGATTACGTTTTTAAATAATCATATGTCAAAACCCCTCCAATTCAGCAAGAAGTTGCCTCTTATAAATAAGTGATGTTATAACTACCATCACCCTTTGGGAGGTGTGGAGGCAAGCTGCTCTAGAACATCTTAGAATTCCAGATGTTTGGAGGACATGAATGTATGCCCAGTAGAAAAAGTGCAGATATAGAACCAGGATAACTTGAATTTGAATCCAGACTTCAAGTGAGTTATTTAAACTTCCCAATACTATTCCCTCGTATGGACAAAACACCTTCACAGTGGCGTTAATCCAGATGTGATTATAATCCAGATGTAATCCAGATGTGCTGTCCAATGTCAAGCACCAGGGTCAGAACACCTTATGTGCTGAATAAATGCTGGCAATATGAAGGAAAGCTCTCAAGCCCTGCCTTAGAAAGTCAAAGTCACATAAGACTTGCCATTAAATGATCAGGTCACACAAGGCTGCCATATCTTAACCCTCCTTGGATGCCACCAGTCAAGAATACAAGCTTAAGGTTCCATTTGTAAATTTAGGTGTGACATTTATCATTGGAGATCTGTGACAACCTTGAAACTATATATAATAAAGTGATAATAATACACTGATATGAAAATAGATCCTTGAGTAATATAAGGAGTAACTCATATAATCATCAAAAACATAATGATTTTTTATTTTGCTTTTGGACTGAGTACACTGAACTAATTTTTTTATACTGAACTAATTTTTTTGAACTATAGGAGAATTGTGAACATTTGAGAAAATTAAAACCAAACAATAGTTTTGGGAGACAGTCAGAATAGAAGCCTTACTTACCGACTGTTAGGTCATCAAGATGTGCAATTGTTTAATGGTGGATGAAAATGGCCATGTCTGCGACTACAAACGTTATTTCAAATTTTCAATGGTGGTGACTCCAACTTCCATAAACCGATTAAAATGAAATGATATCCATATAATAATATCTTGCCCAACCTTCTGATATAGAGATACATCATTTTTGAAATTTAACCCTGCCTACTCAGTCCAATCTAAAGGAGATCAGTCCTGGGTGTTCACTGGAAGGACTGATGCTGAAGCTGAAACTCCAATACTTTGGTCACCTCATGTGAAGAGTTGACTCACTGGAAAAGTCTGAGGCTAGGAGGGATTGGGGGTGGGAGGAGACGGGGACGACAGAGAATGAGATGGCTGGATGGCATCACCGACTCGATGGACATGAGTGTGAGTGAACTCCGGGAGTTGGTGATGGACAGGGAGGCCTGGCATGCTGTGATTCATGGGGTCGCAAAGAGTCGGATACGACTGAGCGACTCAACTGAACTGAACTGAACTCAGTCCAATGGCTTCCTTGGTGGCTCAGATGGTAAAGTGTCTGCCTGCAACGTGAGAGACCTGGGTTCGACCCCTGGGTTGGGAAGATCCCCTGGAGAAGGAAGGAGCCTGGTAGGCTACAGTCCATGGGATGGCAAAGAGTCGGACATGACTGAATGACTTCACGTTTCACTCAGTTCAAAATCCATCGAGCCAAGCTCTTTCATGAGACTAACATGGTATGGTAGAGGACAGAGTGTCTCAACTGCCTTATGCTATTAGTAAATGCCCCCAGGGCTGCTGATGGGTAGGAGAAAGGCTGAGCCCATCCCTTCTACAGGAACAGTCCCATTTTCATCTGTTCTATACGTGGCCTCAGATTTCACTGAAACAGCTATGACTTAAAAAAACAAAAAGCTTGACAACCACTAATGGGGTTGGAAAACCCCCCACAGAGTTCAGAAGATGAACTGCACTGCCTGTCCCAGCAAGCTCATATCTGTCTTCATTATCTATCTCCAGTAGCTAGAACAAAACCTGACATCTAAGGACACTCAATGAATATTTGTTGGCCAGCTGATGAATGTCTTATCTGTGCTACTTCCAAACGGATGTGACTAGAGATAAGCCTCTTAGTCTGTTCAAGACTTTCATGTCCTTTTAATTGTACATGGGGGTGGCGGGGAGCTGTAAATATATGGAAAATATTTTATGAAATATAATATATGGAATATATTGGACGAGGTATCCTTTTAAATGCTCAACATCCCAATGAGAAGGTTAAGTCTTTTAAGTCCCAATGAGGTAGGTACTTTTATTAACATCCCCATTTTACAGATGAGAAAACTGAGGCCCAGAGTGTTTAAGTAATGTGCTCCAACTTCATAGCTAATCACTGGCAAATGAACCCAGAGTCGGGCTCCATGGCTCATTCTTATCCACTATGATATTCTGCCTCTACTTAGGCAGAGGTGGGCTACCTATTATATCCCTGGTAACTATTTTTATTAATTATATAGGAATTAAGGAGACTTCTGGAGAGTATGGGAAGGTTTGAAGCCTAAATACCGCCGGGGTTGCTTTATGTCTCATTCCCTGGGCACAAGCCTAGAACACAAACATCTTTCAAAAGAAAGAACACCTGATTTTTCTTCCTAAAAGGTTTGAAGCCCTGTTCAGGATTATAAATTCAGTGTGCATCTATCACCATCCCTTCCCCACGTATCAATAATACCCCAAGATCTTGAAATAGATAAGTGCTAGCTGATAAGGTCAAGACAGTTCTAGGAAGGAAACGATCATAGAAGGATCCGGAAGTGTTCTGAATAACATCCTTCCAACCTCGACAAGAGCAGTTCTCTAAAAGCCATTCAGCTTCTGCCCAGAAAGCTGCCTTAAAATCCCCTACTAGAATTTAGTGGATGAAGTCATCCTAATATATTTCTTGTATGGACATGAATAGCCACACTTTATGCTCCAAGGAAGGCAGCTGCTGCAGTAACGTTTGCTGGAGGATGGGAGGCATCCTACAAGTCAGCAGTGATGTGGAGTTCACCCTGGCTCCCCCAGGATGGTCCAGACAGCTGGCAATGGTGCTTCTCACTGTCCACTGTCTTCTGATATCAGGGCCATGAAAGGGCAAGTGGAGGTGAAACAGACTTAACCTTCTCTTGACTGGGTGGAAGTTAAACCTTCACTTTTTGGTTTCTTAGCTTTGGGTAATCAATAATCCTTTGAGGATAACCAAAAAAAAAAAAAATCCTAAAAATGGAAACTTATACATAACTGGACACATAATAAATACATATTTTCACAATATGTTTTACAAACCAGTGATTAGCATTTCTTGTTCCTGTGAAGACTTCTGAGAAATATTTTTCTAATAATAAATAGTAAGAAACAAACAGAAACCCATACCATCTAGCAGGGTGCCAAAGTGTAAAACCTGCAAGTACTCCTTTTCTCTCATAAAACCTTTGAGTGGAGTGGCCCAGCCTTCACTCAAAACTTGGACCCACTGAAGATCCAGCTGCAAAACAAAAAAAGCAGTCCATGAGCTCTGTGTTCCAGCCATCCGGCCCCAGGGCAGTCCGTTCTTATTCAGTTGAGAAGAGAATGAAGGCAGAACATTTTATGTTTTAAGCGTTCCCAAATGTAATGCTGTCCCATGATCTAGGGGCTGGAAAAGTGTGAGTCTAGAACCTTCTATTGGGAGCGTGCCAAAAGGATTCCAAATTGGGATGATTTCTTTGAGCACTTTGGGCTGTATCTATTCTTACAATCTGCGACTGTGTTGAAGATTCAGTGTACATTCTTTATTCCATAATAATTATGGTTTGGCTACATTGTTTTCACCAATATGCTAGCTATTTGATTGAACTGGGCAAACCATTGACTCTAAGATAAATGTCCAAACTTCTTAGCATGATACTAGCTCTGGCCCTAGGGGCTTCTGTAGGAATGTTCACCTGCCACCATTCCCCACCCAGGAGCCTAGTCACCAACAGTGCCAGGCCATGTGTAGTCTGAACACACACATGGTTTCAAGCCCATGCCCCCCTTTACCTGAAAACCCTATTCATCATTTAAAAATCCATCTCAAAATATAAAACCCAGCTTGTGGACCATTGCTTTGAAATTTTCCCTGTCATCCCTAGGATCAAAAGAATTAATCATTAGACTCTCTGAAGTTCCTCTGTACCTTGCAGACCATTCTATTATTGGAACTCAAATTCCACAATTATAATTATGTGTTTCTCATCTATCTGCCTGAAGCATTGGAGGACTCAAAATTTATTGTGTAGAGTCAAGGAGCTCTGTTTATAAATTTGTCATGACTTACTACAGCCTGGGGTGTTCATGAGCTGAAGCACGTTCCCAATGTACCCTGACTCATAAAAATGTCCAGGGTTTTAATGGATACCAAGAGGTTACCAACGAAGACTTGATCACCTTGTATGAACCAATTAACCCTAACCTACAGAGTGTGCATGCTAAGTTGCTTCAGTCATATCCAACTCTTTGCAACCCTATGGAATGTAGCCCACCAGGCTTCTTTGTCCATGGGATTCTCCAGGCAAGAATACTGAGGCGGGTTGCCATTTCCTCTTCCAGGGGATCTTCCCAACCCAAGGATCAAACCCACATCCCTTCTGTCTCCTGCACTGGCAGGCGGGTTCTTTAAGGTGGGTTCTTTACCTCTATCACCGGGAAGCCCTAAAGAAGCCAAGGTATTTGCAGGGCTGTTTGCTGGGATTGCATCTTAACATCACCCAGATGGTAAATCCATGTAACTAAAACTCCCTCTAAGACTGGACTCTCCCTGATAAAGGAAAAGTGGGATGTGCAATGTAGAAAAAAGATCAAGGTATTCATATCACTTTAGATTAGGGTTGCTTTTTGTTTTAGTAAAATTCCTTCTCAGTGGTCCAAGAAACACTTATATTCTAGACAAACTATTTTCTTGGCAACTGTCAACAAATAATTACTGCCCATTGCTTCCCATGTGATGCTAGTGGTAAAGAACTCACCTTCTAATTCAGGAGACACAAGAGACACTGGTTCAATCCCTGGGTCAGAAAGATTCCCCAGGAGTGAAAAATGGCAACTCACTCCAGTATTCTTGCCTGGAGAATCCCATGGACAGAGGAGCCTGGCGGGCTACAGTCCAGAGGGTCACAAAGAGTTGGACACGACTGAAGCAACTTAGCACAAAATGCCTGTATGTTGGCATAACTGAAAGTATAACAACTATATAAAACTGTCCTCTGCAAGTACAGAAGTTATCTTCCTGAACATACAATTGATCAGCTGCTTTGTAGCAACTCTTGGTGAGAGATATTCTTAGAAAAGCAGTAAAAAAAAAAAAAAAGTTGGTGAAAGCAACTGTTTTTCTTTATAGGAATTGAATTTTCCTTATGCAAACCTACCTTATTGTTGAGAGTAACTGTAAATGGATTATAATAACTGATATGAAGCCAAATTTTCTGTCAGCCAGTTTGCATCCTCTTACCTTGGTAATTGATAACGAAGGGAGTGCTTCGGCCTCAGCTCGGACTTGGTCGAGTTTGTTTTCTGGCACAAAGAGTTCGTGGATGCCTTTGATTACAGTGTGGGGTACAATGTTCTGAAAGGAAGCAGACTTGGTAACCATTTGGAATGAAAACTATATAAAGGACACTTCAGTAAATAGATGATCTCTCATGACTTTGTAAAATTATTATTATTATTAAGTTCAGTCCACTCACCTGCTCCTGTAGAAGCTCTACCACCTGCTGCATACAGTCACTCACAGAGGACACATTGGTTTTAAGCACAAGCTCAGGAGTTTCAGGTTTTTCATAATCAGAATCAATACCCGTAAACCCTGCAAAGCAGAAGGCTGAAAGTAACATCTGCACCAACAGAACAATGTTTTGACTCAATAAGACACAGCACATGTTGGAATAAATGTTTTCAACCATTGTACTCATATTAAAACAGAAAAGGTCAAACAGCCTTCCTTGACCTCCAGTCATAGGTAAGAACATTTACACCTGTGTTTTCAATAAAACCTGAGTCCAAGTCCTCTGCAGTTCATTAGAATGGAAAAGGAAGACAAGAGGGAGGAAAACTCTGAAAAATTCCTCCTACACACACAGTCACATACATACATCTGTTTTAGTTCTCTGAACTTGATTGCTTATGGCTGGGGTGACAGTTCTTGAGAAATACAAGCCCACATTTTCATAAGCCCATGGAGACATTGAAGATATTATGGTTTGATAAAAAGTTGTGTGTGCTTTATGTAGTTTTGAAAAACAGTCTTTGAATCCTCAGACAGATTTCTGGGGACAGACATACGAATTGGTGGCATAAGTAAGTGCCAAAAGGGCGACTGAGCTGGCCATCTTACCTTTGATCTCCCCAGCTCGGGCCCGTTTGTAGAGGCCTTTTACGTCTCTCCTTTCACAAATGTTTAGAGGCGCATCTACAAATACCTCAAAGAACGGCAGTCCTGCTGATTCATGGATTTTGCGGGCGTTCTCACGATCCTGGGGAAAAAATTACGTTTAAGAATGTGAGAAAAAGGACTTCCCTGGTGTTCCAAAGGCTACGAATTCGCATTCCAATGCAGGG